>NC_137605.1:22194465-22454465 GCF_963280865.1 Gymnoscopelus braueri
AACAGGCCCCAGGTTGTTAAATGTGACATGTTGTTTTATAGTGTTCTATTATAGGACATGCCTAGTTTAGTGGCCAGTCTTTGACCAGCTTTACAACCATTATGTCAATATAGATTTGAGCCCTCTTCCAGTCATCCTTACTTATCAAGGGTTGTGTGTGTAGTAAAAGGTCAGACTTTGAACCCGGAAGAAATGTGTATGAGAGCTAAAAAATATATATATAAAAAAAGAAAGAGAGAAAGCAAAGAAAAGGAAAAGAAAGTCATGGAAATGTTAATTATTGGCTTTATGGTTTTCTGTGATTGATCAGTTTCTCTCTGTTTGTTTAACCTGAATACTAAATTATATGCTGAAGCCTTATGTTATAGCTTGTTTAACTAGTTAGTAAAAACAAACGTCAGCCACTGACGTCGCAAAAGTGTGTGTGTGTGTGTGTGTGTGTGTGTGTGTGTGTGTGTGTGTGTGTGTGTGTGTGTGTGTGTGTGTGTGTGTGTGTGTGTGTGTGTGTGGGGGGGGGGGGTGTAAAAAGAATGATTAAAAATAGTTGACAGCCAATGGTATAACAATATTTGTCTCCCAGGTTGATGCAGCTTCTAATGTACTTAATTTTGCGGCCAAGAACTAATTATGTTTGTGTTACTCATTTGACACAATCATATTCTACTATGATTCTACCATGTAATATTCAAGTCATATTAGAGTAATATTAAGTGACCTATCTGAAACTCTATATGGGATAATGGCAGAACTGTCGATCTTTTTCACATTTCATTCATACAAACGTGCACAAATTCATCCATATTAGGTTATAGTCAGACAACCCCACTAACATTGCTTCCTTTTAAATCTTCCTCTAGGAAGTGAACTATGCAGACGTCAGGCAATTCCGGAGGAAGGACGGTGGAAGTGTCCCGCTGGGGAACCTGGGTACCTCACCCACAGAGTACGCCGAGGTCAGGACCAGGACCGGAGGAGGGACATCATCCCCTCCTACCTACGATGCTCACATGCACAGTGGGAAGAGGTCTGCCCCTCAGCCTGGACAGTTGGCTGGCCCCCAACCTGTTCCTCGGGCAGCCTCTCAGGCTGGGGCTGGGCAGCCCACTGACGGCCACTCTTCTGTCTACTCTCAGGTTCGGAAGTAAAGACCCTCTTAGATGCAATTATTTACAGTCAGCTGAGATGTGCCAAGCTGGCTTACGTCTAGTGAGAGAAATCTACACTCCGAAGTTCAGTTCCTTTCAAGGTGAAACCTGAGTTTAGCTGGCAGATACAAGCACGTTAGCAGTGATTAACATGTTTACCTTCTATACTTGGAAAATATTTCAGTAGGCATGATTTTTGGCTTGGTTTGTTTGATTTTGGTCCAGTTTAGAGACCTATACAGTAAACTTGACTTGACTTGACTTGACTTGACTTGGATTGACTCCAATACTGTAAACCCCTCTCATGCATTGCTATTAGCCATATAACAGTACCAGAAGTGAAAAGCTTAATTCCAAAGGACTACAGTATATGCATGTGTTAAACCCACCAACTTTCCAGGTTCTCCTATCTTTAAAAGCATTGACGCTTTTGTAGCAAGCAAATTCATTACTTTAACATTACCCTATAAGCCATGTTTTAATCATGCTAACAACAATTTTGTATAATTTGTTTCATTTTCTTAAAATGGTATCTACAGTAACCTGCACTGGGCTGATACTTCAGGTATAACTGTATGGTTGCTACATTATTAATACTTTTATTACCCTAGAGATACTATTTTTCCATTAAATTGTACTTATAGTTTTAATGATACTTTAAATATTTGTGATGCAACAATATTTAAATTGCCTTTCAGTGGTTCAATGTATTCATTTGTGTCTAATCTGATCTGAAATTCTTTGCCAACATCTTCCTCAAGTACACAATCAGGGATATTAACTTCAGGGAAGTTATCAATGTTTGCACTTTTCAAAGGCTATATTTATTAATCCAGCAGATTAATAAATATAATGTGTGTTGAATACTAGAGGATGTATTGTAATATGTGCCACAATTGTAATGTTATGAGGAATCTGATACCTGTAAGTGTATTTAATATTTGTATTCAAGATGTGTTAAAGTGAAGTTAATTAATTTTTTTTATACAAAAGTGATTACTGTACTGTACTGTATAGTCTTGAATGAGACTGCAGAGCCACAAGCTGCATTTTTTTATTTGTTCAATGAAGGAGTTTCTTAATAGTTCACCAGCAAGTGTCTATGAAAGTAAGGACCAAGAGATGCTTTATAATCCGTCGTACGACAGTCATACACCGAAAATAGTCGATATGCAAGCTCACAATGCATCACAGTACGACGCGTTGTGAGCGTGTAGATCGGCTATATTTAGCACGCCACTCTGTCATACCACGAAGTATAAATCATGCTTAATGTGACCCAGTGGGAACTGTTAAGTCTACTGTAAGTGTGTTTGGTTTATTGAAGTATGAACTCTGTCCTCCACCCTTTGTCCCTCCTTAGTTTATTATTACTGGAGTTCAAACCACCTGGTATTCTCTAACCATTAGCTATACACACTTTCAGATGCACTGAAAGAACATAATGCTACAGTATAGCAGCTCCAAAGCTCTGTTGTTCATTATTCTGAGCCACACCCCCAGATGCCCCTGTTTGCATTCTATTGTTTTGTTTACTTTATACTTGCTTTTGCAAAGTTCATGATTTATATTGTTGTTGTTTTTTTGCACCAATAAATACCATTTTGCTGATGGAAAACTGGTTGGAGTTCTTCACATCACCAAACACACATGTGCATAACATATTCAGATGCATGTAAATTACTGTAAGTAGTAACTCCCAGAATGCTGAGTCCATGGGCCCCTGAGCCTGAGACTGCCAGGGTCCCCACACCCTCCCCTCCCGCCCTAACACACAAATGCATGCTGGTGATACATCCAGAGCCATGCAGCCTGCACATACAGTACGTACATTGAATTGACACCACACAACTGCCTGTCTATTCACATTTGTAGACAGGCACTACACGTAAAATAAAATATTAAATAATACTTAGTAATACTTGGGAAAAGACAGTAAAAAGACTGAATACATTCTTCTCATTTAATCAAAATCACACATACTCAGCCAGGTGCAGACTGGCCATCTGAAAGTTTGGGAATATTCCTGGTGGGCCGAATGTAAAATGTGTCTTGACCCCCATCATATACATGCTAGCTGTCACAGAAATAAGTGTTTTCCAATTAATTTACACGAGCAACACACCTTTGATGTGCACTTTAATTACATTTCATACAATATCTTGTGTTTAATTCATTTTTTTTGTCCATTGACACAATGAATATTGGTTCTTCAGTGTTTTTTGTGGTGGTTGAGGTCCTATATAGCACCGCTGCTGTACAAATAACCTGTTCAGACCCTGTATGGTTCTTCAGCTTAATTTAGGCACATAGTTCTATATTATTTACTTTATTACTTTTATCAATATCTTCTGTTTCATGTACTCGTTTTCATGATAAATAAAGATCATTATCATAACACTGTTGACAAAGGTGCTAACCTTTAAGATTGGCACTATGCCACCAAAAGAGGTTCCCCTATGTCTGATTACAAGCCAAATAACCACTTTTCACCACAGTATTTAGCACCATTTTTGTGTGAGACAGGGCAGGAATTTCACAGAAGCCATGTAGTAAAAAGGACTTAAAATTTCACAGGACTTAAAATCATTGTTTTATTTTGATGGCCATGCTGCCCTTGCATTTGGCCTTTGTGCCCTAAAAAAACATCAAAGGCTTCTGTAACTTAGTCATACTTCTCTTTTTTTTCATTCTTCTCTTCTCTCTTCTCTTTTTGTCATTGGTTAGACAACCGTTAGAGTGAAAGAAAACAAGAAGTGTTAAAATATGGGTTAGTTTTGTAAGCCTGTGCAGTCCAATACTGTGTGGTTTGACTTTGCAAAACAGACCATACTGTAGGGGTCTGTTCCCATACGTAGACTATCATGCTGGGGCCCTTTGAATTGTATTTATTTGATGACTGATGACTGATGCTACTATATAAAAAAATAACATATATGAGTGCCACTGTAATTAAAATGTCCAGTCTGCTCCTGACATGAAGTTGATGATAAAAAGAATTTGACCGCTGCTGTAACTTAATAATACTTCTCTCTTTTTTATCTTTCTGTCAGTGGTTAGAGTGAAAGAAAACAGGAAGTTTCATGAGATATACATAGTTACACAAGCCTGTGCAGCACAAGCACAAGTTTGTAAAACCGTACAGTATCAGACCATGCTGGGGCCCTTTAGTTTGAATTTACTTGATAGACTGACTGATCCGCACATTGATGTGCTTTCACTACTTTAGTATTTTTATACAACAATAACACATTTGAGGGCCAGTGTTACTTAAATTCTCAGGCTGATTTTTGTTTCCAGTCCTCTCGTGTGTGTCTTTTAGTTGGCCCAAGTTTCTGGAGGGCCCTCTGACCTTTGGGCTCCTGGGCCTGGGCCCGTTCAGGGATCCTGATCTCCTGGTTTTGGTTATCCTTGCATGTATTGTATTGTAGACCAGTGGTTCTCAAACTTTTTCATGTCAAGGACCCCCAAAACGATATGTATTTGGCCGCGGACCTTAATGTCAAAATATGTTGTCCCAGGGACGACCCCAGAAGCAAAGATTTGAGTCACAAATGTTCGCTTTATAAAATATTATATTCAAAGATATGCACACATTTTCACGATTTTTCAAAAATATCAGATCTACAAGCTCATAGTGCGGCACTCTGTGCCGCGTTATGAGCTTGTATATCTGCAATTTTTGAATAGCCAAAGTATAAAAGGTTAAAGTGGTTAAAATTATTGTCATAATATATTAACACATTTTGCTGGGGACCCCCTGGAACCCCCCCAAGGACCCCTGGTGGTCCCCAGACCCCACTTTGAGAACCAATGTTGTAGAAGACTGTAATTTCTTATATCACAGTACAGAGCAGAGGGTGACACAAATGCTTGGTGCATTTACAATGATCACATAGATGGCAACTTTGTAGAGATTTTTTTCGACCTACGTTTTCAACCTACGTATGTTCTAAATAGGAAAGATATACCATATTTTGCTGACATCATTTCTATGCCATTTGATCATGTCTATCTATGAGATTTCTGTAGCTTTAATATTAACAGAGTTTAAAGTGATAATCTGAGAGACGTTAAACCATGTGTTTCATCAGCAGAGGATATTAAGAAACTGCTTGATTTGTACAGTGTTATTGCAGTACAACATTCCAATGCTATATGTCTTGTGGTTTGCATTTGATTTGATTCATTTGACTGCTTAAAAAGGCTATAAATGTCTAAATGGCTCTATATTATCGTATAGGACTGTTTAACTGTAGTATTATACTGTTTAATTGTGTCTAAGAATATGCAATTATGAGGAATTATGTATACAACATACATAACAATAAAGACACCGTGACCATGACCTTGTATTTATTTTATGTTATGTTCTGTTCAAGTGTCTATTCTATTCTGTTTAGAATCATCATAGGTTTAAAAAGGGTCTAACTTCCGCCTGTTTCTTTCACAAGTTTTGAGCATTTACTGGACGTCAGTTCATTTTATTATTTTATTAGTAGGGATGATAACACTTCACAGAGAATGCGGTCTCTTTCCGCTTGGGAGCTGGTCACTGTTATGTCAACCTTTACCCCGTGCCTGTGAGTCAGTGTGAGCCATGCACCATAAATCCAAGGAGGTTTCAATAACAGCCCCAGTGTTGGTTGGGTATAAAAGAAACACTGATGAAATGTCTTTACCGAAACCAACAATATTTGTTTGGTTGAAAGATTACACTTATGTGAACCTGTACATTGTTATTCCTGGAACACTGCGCTCACGCACACGCACACGCATGCACACACACACACACACACACACACACACACACACACACACACACACACACACACACACACACACACACACACACACACACACACACACACACACACACACACACACACACACACACACACACACACACACAGACTAGAATAATTCAGCTAGATATGGCCAAATGGATTATTTGACACTGACAGTCTCAGTATGTATCTAGTTCTTGGCAGAAAACTCAGCCAGTGTTGTATAAAGATTAAGAAGTATACTAGCCACAGAGGTTAATGATTACCACCCCCATCACTACAGGCTGAACGCTATCTGGTGGTCCTTAATGAATCCTGCACTCAGCTGTCTCTGTATTTTAAACACATTTCCACAGTTGCTCTCAATGAGCTCCCTGAATTACAAAATCTTTTTATTTATTTTTAAATAACTTAACAGCCTGGTGCCCACCTATTTATCTGCTTAATACATAACAAATTAAGTAGGAATTCTGGACAATACAACAACATATCACAATAATAAGCAATATTAAATATATACACAATGACAATGGGATGTTTGAGGACCCTGACAACAAAGCAACTTTTTCCTAACTTTACAACCTTGTATCAACAGCTATGGATTGTCATGTACTGTATGGGCCGAGGCGCCAGTATGCTTTCCCACCTCTGGAATATAGGCTATAAAACTCATTTGTGTTTTTGGTGAAATGCCCCCTTAATGCAGGCTATGCACAACAGAAATATGAGCAAACCCGGTGTTGGTTTTTGATGGATTGATTGAATACTTTATTAACAGTTGAAAAAACAAGGCACAGTGGCACAGATTTATACTAAAGAATGCTAAAAGGATGACCCAGATAAGCCCTCAGGGCTTGTTTCCATTAATGTCCTGTGTATTCAATTCATCGAGACATTTAAAGACAAACAACAACATAATAATATGCAAAAAAACATCATATGAAAGAAAAATGTACAGTAAATTGGTTCGCCAATATCAAATGTCAGGTTGTGAGATGTCAGGTTTAAACAGGTTAATAGTTTTTCTTTTCTTTTTGTTATATACTCCACACACACACACACACACACACACACACACACACACACACACACACACACACACACACACACACACACACACACACACACACACACACACACACACACACACACACACACACACACACACACACACACACACACACACACACACACACACACGTTTTGAAACCAGATGCAAGACTCGCCTACTACAGTACCTAGAGGTCATACGAGTAAAAATAATAAAGAGACATATATACCTCAATACCTTTATTGATCCTGTGTGGAAAATTAATGGTATTGAAACATATACAAGCATGTTTAACTATAAGGCAACATCAGTAATTTCATTACATACATCATTGGTTATAGTAAACATTTCACTGATCATAAGTTAGCTTTTTCTTCTTATTCTCCCTTTTTGTCCCTTTGTTAGTTGTCCCGGAGACAGAGTGTGGTCAGGCCTTCCACCACTGCATCAGCAGCACCATGCTATATGGCAGTGGTGGAAGAAGTACTACTTTTCTTTACTTAAGTAAAAGTATCAATACTGCAAATTAGAAATACTCTGTTACAAGTAGGAAAGCCTAGAATAAAAGTAGTAACAGAGTAACTAGTAACTAATGTTTTCAAATAATTGTAGTGGAGTAAAAGTACAATATTTGGATCTGAGATGTAGTGGAGTAGAAGTAAAAGTACTGAAAACTGGAAATGCTCCAGTAAAGTAAAAAATATCTCAAAATTGTACTTAAGTACAGTACTTGAGAAAATGTACATATACTTTACACCACTGCTATATGGTCAACATGGTTCTCCTGAAAACCACACTTCTCCTTTACCCGGCACAATATGAGGCCATAGAGACTGTGTAATACTGTGTGATGTCAGGAGGCATATTGCACAGCCTACCACACGAAGGCTTTGCATTAATGCTGGAATGTAGAACATACAGTGAAAAATCTATATAAGTGGAAAATGAAGCATGTTTAATGTCATCTCATCTCTCATTTCATGAGTATATTTCCAAAAAGTGTACTAACTAATTAAAATGACATCCCAATCCAGCCCTGTTTACTTTTGACTTAATCTGAGTCGAGCCCTTTTTCAGTGCTTCATAGATTGATCAGTGCTTCATAGATTGATCAGTGCTTCATAGATTGATCAGTGCTTCATAGATTGATCGACGCTTCACTGCTTCAAGGCTTTAGTCACTTGGATGATAAACTGAAAACATGGATTCCACAATCAACTTGTGTGGTGAAGCAAGACTTTGTTGTGAAATGGATGACCGTCAATTGTTCAACTTCCGGTGAACTTCTGACTTCTGAAATCACCATGGTATTTAGACATGAGGAACAATGATTGTGTTATGTTCTTAGCTCACTGACAGAGATGAATGTCAACTTCACCATGGTATTTGAAATGGTGCATTGTTTGTACATGTAAATGTATCCAAAATAGGAGTTTAACTGAGATATTAATGTTTAACTGATGACTGTGGCCTAAGAACACATTCACACATACTGTAGAGCCACAGCCATATATTTCTGGTAGTATAGAGTTGATTTGATGTCGTTTATTTGACTTAAAAGCAGTGCATTCCAATGCAATGAAATGCTTGTGCTTGGCTACTACATGGTCATGTTAAATATCAAAAGCATACCTTCTAGAGTGAAGTAAAATAAAAAATAAAATACAACCTAATCGTTATAAAACAGTAACGTTCAATAAAGTACTGTCAATAATGTCATTATTAATTGAGCATTCAGTTATGGCTAGTTAGACATTAATAGCAATTACTGCTTAGTGAGAGAAAAGGTGGTGGCCAGGATGAATTTGATGAATTTATTTATTATTACTCAGCATACGGGTTGAATGCTGGGTGGCGGTAGCCTTGAGGATAAACAATGTCGCCAACATACGTCCCACTAGGCACTCGGTCCGTGCACTAATGATTCTTGTGCACGCTCATGACTCTGGTGTTTTTGCTCGTGAACTATTTGGGGTTAGATTGTATATTCTTTCTTTTACTCTGCTGTTTTAATGTCCATATTTAGGAAAATACTGTGCTTAGACATATATGTGTTTATACACAGACATTTACCTGGAGTTGGTATATTTCTCACTCTCCATAATTGGACTATACCTGGGAATACACTGTTAATATAGTGTTTGTGCATTCTGGCTATACATCTGTCTGTCTGTCTGTCTGTCTGTCTGTCTGTCTGTCTGTCTGTCTGTCTGTCTGTCTGTCTGTCTGTCTGTCTGTCTGTCTGTCTCTCTGTCTCTGTCTCTGTCTCTGTCTGTCTGTCTGTCTGTCTGTCTGTCTGTCTGTCTGTCTGTCTGTCTGTCTGTCTGTCTGTCTGTCTGTCTGTCTGTCAATTCTTTCTGGTCTGTATCTCCTACTGGCACACAGAAACACCTACATAAACACATTAATACTGGGAAAGCATCTGTGTCATGGCTTTTCAAAAATAGCAGATATAAAAGCTTACAGCTTCTTGTACATATGCTATTTTAAAAATAAATTTGAAAAATCTTGAAAGTGGGAGAACTACTGATTTAGACGCCATTTGAAGAATCGGCCTCAGGTCTTAATGGGTTAAACACACATATGATACCTCATACCTTCTGCTTTTTTTTACCCATTAAAACATCTGCTGTGAAAAGGGTCCATAGATTAAAAAAATATGATCCTCTTTCTGTTGCTGGAGCTGGCTAAATCTGTAAATTGCAGCTTTGGTCAAATCTACCCCGATATTTGGAAAATAAATGTGGCCAGGCTGTGGCAAGGCTACACAGATTTAAGATTTTAGGTTGCAATGACCTTTAAAATCGTTCATACTGTACTTGTGATAGTAAATGGTGGCCAGATATGAGGTATTCAATCAAGATTACAGAATGTATTAGTTAATGAAACAATAAAACATTTTTTATTAAATCTAATTGGTTTAAAACTGTACCAAAAATGGATAAAACTACTCCACGATACAAATTACAATAACATAGGGCAGTGTTATAGGATGATTGTGATTGGCCATAGCCACGGACAGCGAGGGGAGAGAATCGACAGGCCTATTGAGACAATACTCACCACACTCTCATGCCCTACACACACACACACACACACACACACACACACACACACACACACACACACACACACACACACACACACACACACACACACACACACACACACACACACACACACACACACACACACACACACACACACACACACACACACACACACACACACACACACAAAGCAAAAAGAGGAAAGTTATGCAAATTGTTAGGGAAGTACTGTAGATGCATGCAAATTTTGAAGGAAGTGCAAACATCACTGTAACACTTTCTATGAAGCTCATGTCCATAATGCATTATACTGCAACATACAGAACTACACAACACACAACACCGATGTCAGCTAAAGCAAAATGCTGTAGAATTGCATTGTAAAGGCGGCCATAAAAAATACACTTTTTACAATTACAATTGTACAGTACATTATAACAAAAAGTATGTATTATTATAATACAGTTATTTAAAAAAAAACTAAACAAATGCACATTTCATTGTATCATGACAAATGGTTTCTTCTAAAAACTACAGACTGCTGGCCTCAACCCTTCCCCCTCTATCCAAATATGGCGCTCCCTACCTGGTTACATTCTTCCCCATGCTTACACATTTCAAGTTGATTATGTTTTATAAACCAGCGTGAGACATGCATGTGCACTCACTGATTAGACTGTTCTGTCTGTAAGCACTTTGTGAGTTTTGTCTGTACACCACCTTCTGACAAGAATCCTGATCGCGTTACTTTCTCAAATCAGTATTTTCCTCATCTTTAATTCTGTTAGGTCTCAAGTTGAGTTGTTGTCCTTTTTAGTAGAGTTACTGTATGTTTTGTTTTTCTTTTTAAGGGCCCTATAACATTGTTAATTCAGTTGCCTTAAGTTATTTGTTTTGTTTAATCATTTATGAAACCCATACCCTATAATAAACGTTTGAACTTCAAACCTATTTCCTTGTGCCTTGACTGCTTGGTTCACGACTCACCAATACCAAATTCACTATTGACAAATAATGAAATTCCCACATTACTTAAAGTTCCAGTAAGCGTACTTACAGATGTTTATTGTTGCAATAATATGAAATCCGGTATGTGGGGCTGTGTTTGACAATAAAGGCAATGAAGAACGGTTCATGATTTTAGTGGTTATTCTCAGAGAGACCCGAGGAACAGTATGGCACTCTATGAGAAGATTCTCTATACTATGCTTGTGCTAATACTAACAGGTGAGCACTGAAAACCTGCTCCGTTCCAACAATGTTGCAGTTTAGTTAAAGTTTGTATTATGTTTCCTCCATACTCATGCCATATGTGTGTATGTTATTTTTTGGACCAAAATAAACTTTAACTAACTAACTAACTAACTACTCATCAACTCTTTCCCTCAACTCAACAGGGTACAACTGTCTGTCCACAATCTCAGCAGCTAGTGTGTCAACGGCGAGTGAGTATTGTTTACATTTTGTATTCGGTAATACTTTCTTATTTGAGTATTGTAAGTGTGGATGGCAATGAAAAGACACGGGAGAGCATGGATTGATTTCTTAATCTCAATTCTTTGTTAAGCTTTTCAGCAGCATGGCATACATTGTATTCTACTTCATGTCCACACCCTTCTTCATTACAACCCCTTTCGGCAGGGCACCTACAGTGACACCAAGTGGTATAGTGGTATACACAGTGGTGGAAAAAGTACTCAAATGTTTTACTTAAGTAAAAGTATCAATACTGCAATGTAGAAGTACTCTGTTACAAGTAAAAGTCTGGAATTCAAAATGTACTTGAGTAAAAGTACAAAGGTATTGGTATCAAAATATACTTAAAGTACCAAAAGTAAAAGTACTAAAATGTTTGAAAATAGCAGATCTACAAGCTGACAACGAGTTGTGCGCTTGTAGATCGGCTATTTTCAAATAGCCTAGGTATAAAATAGGGTTAAAGTGGTTGATGTATGTTTTATAATGTAATAATGTATATCTGCAAAGTAACTAGTAACTAAAGCTTTCAAATAATTGTAGTGGAGTAAAAGTACAATATTTGCTTCTGAGATGTACTGGAGTAGAAGTAAAAGTATTGGAAATTGGAAATACTCCAGTAAAGTAAAAGTACCTCAAAATGTTACTTAAGTACAATACTTGAGTAAATGCACTTAGTTACTTTACACCACTGGTACATCTACAACTCATTTAACCCCTGCTCACTTTGCTAGGGTGGGATGGCTCAGGGTAGGGGACAGAGTACAGCAACTTGCAATGGGCCTGGTCTACAAGAACACTACATCACAAAGACACGCATGTAGGCCTACCTGTCAAACTACTTCAAAAACGTCAATGACATCCACAATCATCAACACCAGAGGGACTCTGAGGGAGCTCCACAAATCACGTTCAACCAAGATTTGGCTCTAACGAGGGATTCAATTTGTTCTACTGCTATGCCACAAAAATGTGGAATGCCCTACCAACAGTTATAAAAACATGTGAATCCTTACTCTCCTTCAAAACCCCTAAAAGAGCACTTACAGGTGGCTGCAATTCGGGACTGGCCCCTGTAAAAAGTCAATCAATCAATCAATCAAGAAAAGTCACTACATGCCAAATACTGAGTAACATTAGAACACAACAATACTTATAAGTGCTCATAAGGCTTTATGATAATACATTATGAAGCATTTTATAATGACCTATCCTATTATATAAGGTCACGTATGCAGTACTTCATAATTACTGGTCACACACAGACTTTTTCCCCATGGCTACTTCCCCTTGTGTAATCGAGTTATTGCCATGGGAATATCTATATATTTTTAAATTCGGTTGGTTTTAATTTAGGCGTATCTACCTCCGATCAGAAGGCAAAGTGGGTGAGATGTATTGGTCTTCTCAGCCTTGTCAAATACAAGTAGTTTTTGGTTGTGACCCTTTTTGCTTTTTACTCGATTACTAAATAAATACTTGCTCAATTATGATAAAAAATATAAAGTTAATAACTTGGATCTGTCTGTTCATGTTTTTTTAATTAAATCTCAAACATAAAAGCTACAATTTCACTTTTAAAATGGTGAGCGCACTGGGACAACCAACCCCGTTCGGAGGTCGATTGTTCCCATCTATATGGGTCAGTTGTTCCGCTATTCTAAATGTCACGGTAAACTATTTATAAAAAATTCAAACTCATAGCAAGTGTTCAGAGACATGTTCTCTTTAACTTAAGGTAAACAACGTAGTTTTTTTTCCTAAATCTTATTAATTAAAATCACTTGTCACTTGTCACACACCCTGTCACTTCCTTGTTGTCTGAGAGGCACAACCGAACCCCTTTGTTGTTCCCGGACCTACCCCCCTGACAACGTTTTTTGTGAAACATAATAAAGGTCTTGCTTTTTGATACTGACAGTCAAAACTTACATGAGATGATAGGGGACAGATAGATGATTAAAATTAGGTATATTGTGACTGTTTGACGACTAAATTCAAATCACTAGATGAAAATTTGCGGAGAGGATTTCGTTTTTGGTCTGCGTCTTGAAGAGGTGATCAGGAAAGGAAGTGTAATCCGATTTGCACATGTTTGCAGCCGTGATGATCAGGAAGGGGAGTTCCAAAGAGGTCAGAAAACTGATTGACAGCATTTGATTTGACATTTTATTGGCTTAAATGGAGAATAACTACACACAACGTACCCCGCCCTCCCTAGTACAGGTTAACCTGCTGCTTCAACAATACAACAATTGTTCTGGGAACACTTTCTATGATGCCCATGTCTAAAATCTGATCATATAGGTCCTTACACACCGGGGCGAATTCTTCATGCGAATAAATACGTTTTTATTTAAAACCTTATAAAGTCAATGCAAGCGTCCACATAAGTTTCGCGAAGCGAAAAAGCGTCTTTTAATTATTCGGAACGAGTCCGAATTTTGCGTATATTCGCATATTCGCCGGTGTGTAAGGACCTTAACACTGTATAATTATAGTCATAGAGAGAGAAAAAAATAAGAAGAAAAGCTACTCAATTATTGTATGCCACAAAATTGAATTAGTCTACAGGCGTTACTAATGAAGTTGTGAATAATATTCATGGACCAATCACCTATAATCAGTGGTGGACAGCAACGGAGTAAATGTACTTGAGTACTTTACTTGAGTACAGATTCTGAGGACCTGCACTTTACTTGAGTATTAGATTTTTTTGATACTTAGTACTCTTACTTGAGTGCATTTCCAACACAAATATTTTACTTTTACTCTAGTACATTTCTATGAAGGCTGTAAAGTACTGAGTACTTTTAAGCCCACTCCACATCCACACCAATGATTCGCCATGCAACTCCTTGCAACATGCAACTACTTGCAACCACTTGCAACCATTATCCCCAATGGCAGTTGCAAGGAGTTGCATTGGTGCGGTTGACCTTAAAACGGTTTTGTTGCAAGGAGTTGCGACTAATTGCATTGGTGCGGTTTGGCCTTTAGGTTGGCAATTTCGGTTTCTTCTCTAAAATGCAATTGGCCTAACTTCTGCTCTCACGCTAGCCGTGTTTCTGGCTTCCTCCTCCGCTCGCCTCTTTGTTACAGTACATCTTGTATAGGTGTATAGGAGTAAAAGTATTTAGTTCTGGTTCCTCAGTCATTTCTATGTTCTTATAGGTGTTTCTGCAGGCTTTGTATAAAATAGTGGTTCTACAAGCAAGCACATCAGTGCATGCAGTGCAGGTGGTTTCAGAGAGTTACAGTACTTCTCTGAAACAAGAGTTACAAGATCCTATAAATTCATTGTGAAAACATTACAGCAATTCGCTGATATAAAAATTAAGAAATGTACTTCTACTTTTACTTTTACTTGTACTATTTTTCAAAGCATGTACTTTTGAATACTTAAAGGGGTACTTCACTTTCGGGCCGGGGACACATTTAAAAAAAATATTAAAAATAAATGAAAAAAGTTATGGAAAATTCATGGCCCCCTCACACATTAGTAGGACACTGCGTGTCGTGAGGGGGCCATGAATTTTCCATAACTTTTTTCATTTATTTTTAATATTTTTTTTAAATGTGTCCCCCGGCGGAAAGTGAAGTATCCCTTTAAGTATATTTAAAAGCAATGACTTTTTTACTCTTACTTGAGTAACATTTTGACTGAGCTACTTTTACTTATAGTGGAGTACATTTGACCAAGAGTATCTGTACTCTTACTCAAGTACTGGGTCGAGTACTTTGTCCACCTCTGCCTATAATATATTTGAACTTTATTTTGTGTTCTGTCCTCCAGCTGGGCCCGATGGCCTGACTATTATGTACGATGCACCTACTGCAGGCTTCAGGGCTCACTTTAAAGCCAATGCCGACTGCTCCCCACAGTACACAATCATCTGGGATCTTGATGGTTATAAGACCAATGGGAGTACATTCTCCTTCTACCCAGATGGAATGGTTTCAACTGTGCAGGTCGACAGTACAGCTCTGAATCCAAAGAGTGGCAAATCTGCAACAACAAGGATTGATCTTAATATTAAGAGTGAGTAAGCATTGTGTATTTGTCATACGATGCGATGCAATGTGAGAGTGCAGACTAGCCAACACTGACTCAGGACTCCTGAATCGCTGCCTACCACACCCTCCTGTTCTAGCACCAGGGTCTTGTTTGTCATACAAATTGCTATAACGCAAATTGTAAATTAATAATTTTGGGTTATGGACATTCACTGCTCTTGTAAATGACAGTAGAAAAGCTTGTTTTGTTTTTTTGCTGGTTTGTTTGCTGGTTTATTTGTTTATTTGACAGGGACAATGCACAATAAATATATTGCACCAGAAATTGGCTATAAGTTTACATCTGAAGAAAGAAATAGTTATTGAGATATAGGCTACTGTGTGTGTCTTGTAGAGGTCAGATACTGTAGTTACATTTAATGATATGATTACCATTGGTGTTATAGAAAGTTAATTAGTTAAATATGAAGTTAAAAAAGGCAAAAGCTTAAAGGCTGAAGCACGGAGGGAATCTCATTTAGCCTGGAACATTCTATGGATGACATACGGTAGTTGAAATACAATTTCTTTGAATTTCTTCCATTCATTCCTGACCATTTGTCATTGAGAACCAGTCCAAGTCTCTCACTCCCCAGGCTGCAAAGCCAACAGAGACTGATCTGCCAGGGTGCCACCCCTACACTGCCTGTAGTCTGGTACAAAGATGGACAGACAGTAACTCCAGATGAGAGGATAAGCCTGTTGGAACACAACGCTGCGATTTGACTCACTGCTGCCCTCTGATGCTGGATTCTATCGGTGCAAGGGCTCTTTAGTGGGATATTTCAAGGTTTATGTCTGGACTATCATCTACACCGTAAGAATGGATAGATGATCGATCACTCGATCACTCGATCACTCAATCAATCAATCAATCAACTAGATCAATTAATGAATGAATGAAATTGTTCTGTGCAATGTTACTAGTTGCCTAAACATCAATTATTCCATTACAGTCAACCCATGGACAGTCAACATCACTGGTCCTGATGTTGCAATCACTGAGTCTCAATACTTATCTGCTTGCCAAGCTGTAGGCCTACTCTGGATGTTGACTGTACAATCCGCTGGGAATTTAAGGGAGGTGTGCCTGTTGGAGACTATATGAACATGGACAAGAATAAGCTCAACTGGTCCCCACGCAAACGTAATTCATTTCAAGGCATAACGTGTGTAGCAGAGAATGCAGCAGCTGCATACTTTGTGGAGGCCACCAAGGTGGTTGAAGGTAAAGTCATTTAGTATAAATAGTATAAATAGGCTTAATGTTAAGAGAAGTGCATGTTTTGGAAATATTGTACATTTTAATTCAAGAGTACTCATCAGGAAACAGCAGTATTTCCTAAACAAAAAAGAAAAACTGAAATCCCAGTTAACCTAATGGCCTACTGTGTTCTGTTTTGTAAAAAAAAAATGCATCGCTTTTTCCTCTTCTTCTTCTTCTTCTACAGTTTCGGGAGTGAAGATACTGACGATGAGCAGTGTACTGGTATTTCCTCCGAGGTGGAAAGACTGGTGACGCGAGGTTAGTGTACTGGTGCTGGATCTGGCTGTCGGAGTGCAGTTCTTTGTTGAGTCCTAAAGGAGGCACTGTGCTCTCTGTTAAGGAATAAACTTGTGCTACAGCCTGTCAAGTGTGCTGGATTCCACTCACATACAGTAATAGTGAAAGGATTCAAGAATCAAGATTTATTTAACCTTTATTTAACCAGTAAAAATACATTGAGGCAAAGTGCAAGTATGCACTGGCCAAGAGGTAAGAATGTTACACAAGTTCCATCTCACAAGTTTCTCTCAAGTAGGCTACACAAGATTGTAAGTGTTTAGTTTTGTTTCCTCAACATTGTAGCAACACTCAAGGCCTTTTGCTGAGGACATGTAGGCCTACAGTACAGGATTCCTACCTTTAACTTAGATTTTCAGATTGTCATTAACATTTTCGTCACAATTCTCTGCAGTTTTGTCCATTATGTAAGCTGCTCTGAAACATATTTATTGGTTGTCAATAAGAAAGTCACAAGTGCAATCATCCAAGGGTGTGTTCACAGTAGCTGCCTTAAAAAAATACTGAATTCTTTCCGCCCAGCATTAGCATTTTCAAAGGCAACACAATTTCAAGGTCTGAATGAAGGTCTCGAATTCACAGATTTAAGGAATGGCCTGCTTATATTTTTTTCTTTTTTTTAATGAATGTACCAGCTGTAGGCCTATACTGTATGTTTAATTGCAATTACATCTGTTGATATTTGTGCAATTTGACCAATCAGGGACTTACACTGGCACAAACGTAATGTTACGCTCCGCCAATCCGTGAAGCAGACGAGACTGTTCGGGTTGGTCTATCAAGAAAACTGATCCATACAATCCCGCCGAACACATGGAGAATCGGTGCGTCCTCTGCTAAATCGATGCGTTCTCGAATCTCCGCAGTCCCAGGGCTAGACAGATACAGACGTTCATAGTTTTACGCTTCTCAGAAACTGAGGTAGTGCACACACCTGGGTCATATCTGGGACACACACGTCAAGTTGGAGTCTGTTTGGTCAGACACCGCCCGAGTTATGCCTGGGACAGACAGACAGACAGACAGACAGACAGACAGACAGACAGACAGACAGACAGACAGACAGACAGACAGACAGACAGACAGACACAGGTTTCATGAATTAATAGAAGGATGTTATTGCATAATTTAGCAGCATTGGTCAAATAGCAATGTCAATATTGTTGTTGTTGTTGTTGTTGTTGTTGTTGTTGTTGTTATTATTTTTGCTCCTGTAGTATACAGTTGGTAAAAGTGGACGTTAGTCTCGTGAGCACAAACCTTTCCATTACAGGAACCAACAGTTGCCCAGAACAACCTTTGTCGGCTAATCAAGTGTGATAAGCTTTCATCTGGCAGCTCTCCTGATCTCTTGCTTTTATGTATACAGTGTAAGTAAACAATGTCACCAGCACAGAACAACTTAGACATTTTTAGCCGGGTCAAGCCATTGATGTACAGCATGTAAGGCCAGAGTTATACTTATATTTAAGTGGTAAGAAGCTTTATATTATCATTAGCCAATATGTTTTGTATATAATTTTATGTTCCTTTGTCTGTCAGTAAAATATTTGCCTGATGAAGACCTATAAGGTCGAAACATTGTGCCATTAATAAAATACGTTTCGGGAGCTTTAAACCAGTGTGCGGATGTTTTACCTTCTCCTGGATTCTTGCCTTGATGTCCAGCACCTGTCCTAAATATAGGTACAAGATGTGCACACAATCTCCTCTGTGATAAGTGGTAAGATGCTCATAAGTCTCTGCAAGATCATTACACACTCAACTGCACACAGTCTAACAAAGAAACCTGGCAATATGATATCATAGGCTTACAAGCCTTTGCAGTAATGCAGCACCATTAAATGGGAATACTTGACACCTGTGTAATACCCATAATGCAACCAGTGTCATTCAGCAGCCTGGCACTACAAACACAATGATTTCCTTTTAAACAAAGTGTCTCAGCAGTTTATTTATAATAATAATAATAATAATAATAATAATAATAGCAATTATTATTATTAGTAGTAGTAGTAGTAGTACTACTAGTAGTAGTTGTTGCTGTAGATAGCTGAGCATTGAGGCGCTTTTAAAACAACATCCTGCTTTAAAGTCTTTAAATACACATTCACTGCCCAGCCTACCCAGTAGAGCCACTACCTTCGACTGGAGTGATTGGAGGTTGTGCCTTGCTCAAAGACAATCAAAGACACCACAAAGGCATGGTCCAGGTATTCAAACTGGCGTCTTCAGGTTGTACGTGGGCTGCTTCTACACTCTACGGGCAAGGCTGAATGTGTTGTTTGGGAGAAAATAAATCCATTACCACCACACGTTTGAATGTCATAGGAGATGAATGCATTATTCAAATGATATCCTGTACTGTAAATAGTGTGGTGTTGACCCATTCAGAGATGGCATTCTGCAGGTGTGCCTGCAGGGTTTATTTGACTATAAAGCAAAACAGGCAGCTAATAACATAGCCTACAATATTGCCTGTTTTATTAGTATTAATATCTCACACAGCTAAGCAAATAGAAGGTGTGGCCTCTCTGATGGAGCAACATAGGATAGGACAGATAGAGAGATATAGTTTCAGTCAACCAGTCTGAGCACTTAAAGTCTCGCTCTGTGTTGATGATAGACATAAATTATGTCTGTTTATAAAAGATTATAAAAAGATAATGCTACTTTGAAGATATTTTTTTTCAGTTAATACAGGTGTTGTATGAAAGGCATAGCTAAGAGGCTGCACCTGTTACACCACTGTATCTATAGTAACAGTTAACCCCCCGCCCTGGTATTATTGCAATAATTAGTAACTACTGCAAATTCTGCTGTCTTCCAACTAGAGGTCACTTCGGGGTTGAAGTGGTCCTCATAAATCTCTACTTATTATTACTTCTAATTATACGACAGAGTTGCGTGCCAGAAATAGCGGATCTACGAGCCCACAACATGTTGCGATGCAACACATTGTGAGCTCGTACATCAGCTATTTTCGGCTCTCACGAAATAGTGTAATTTACTCTGTCTCATATGCTCTGCAAATAACCCAACCTGTCCATTAATCTCACCCAGTGTGTCATTGACATACACAGGTGTGCTCAGGTACTGATATGATCTCGGCTTCATCGTTTGGACAATGATTCAGGTGTTTACTTAGGAGAAGTGTGAAAGGTATGTTTGCCTTACCCACCTATACTGGAAGGAATCAGAACATTTCACAATACCTGAAACTGTGGATAGGCGGTGGGGAATGTGTTTCACCTTTTCTTTTTTCATACAAATACAAAAATAACATCAAACTAGCCTGTGAATTTGGATAGCATGTCCTATTTATGTTTTAGTTTAGTTTTTTCTTTATGCTTTTAATTCAGCAATCCAGAACATTGCCAGCATTCAGTTTGGAGCCAGTCACAGGAAACTACTGTATACTGTCGAGTTGGGTTCTTATATTCTTGACTACAATAACGAGGGAACGTGGTCTTAACACAGCTTTATTATCTTCTTGTGGGCATCGATACAAACAACAGCGCTTTCATAGTTACCTCAGTAATGAACTATGAACCCAGTGACGTCGTCACATTGGATTACACCACATTCAGTCAAAATGTTCAGAGTGCATAGATGGCACAGTAACTGTCTATACTGTAAATGCACAAAATCTCTGCATATCCGTATGCCTGTCTGTCTGTCCCCTGCATATTTCAAGGACCGTCTGACCGATTGACTTCAACCTTACCGTGTCTATCACAGCGGTTGGTTAGATATACCTCTAAATCCACAAATTCATGCATTTGTCTGAGTCTGAGTTTTTTGCCCATGTATGGAGATATCTATATCTGTCTTTCTGACTGCCTGTGTCCCCTTTATGCCCACATATGGAGATCCCTGATGTCAGCAATATGACGTTACAGTATTGAAGTCATATTCTGGCCTCCAAGTACTATGATAATGAGTACTGCTTATGGCTACCAAGTGGCGTACAATCCCAATGGGCATCATTAAAACATAACCACAGAATTTAAGACTAAACCGTCTATTCATCTTTGTATTATTTTTCAACAGGGGAAAATAATAGGAGAAATATATGGCAGCTATATTGTCACTACTGTACATCCATGTGTTTTTTTAAGATGCTGAAAAGATACTAGGTAATGTGTTGCCAAACATACCAAATGTCACAATTTGTCATTATGCTAATTGATGATTTACGTCACTTGACCCGGGACAGTATTTGTGCGACTAATACCTCTATTGTCGTTTGACAAGAGTGAACATCAAATGATTGAATGGGACACCCAGAGATAAGTCTGACTTTTGTGGGTAGGGGGCTGGCCTGGGAAATTCATGTATATCAGACCAAAAACAGCAAGACCAGTGTCATAATGTACCACCAGTGCAAAATGGAGAGGTCAAGTGGAGGAATGCCCATTCTTCTTCAGTTGGTTTTGATACAAGGTAAGCTTTACTGTAACTGATCTTTCAAACATTACATCAAAGAACAACATGTATCTGATAACTATTTATCATTACCTTGATTAAAAGATAATTGTTCAAATGACATCACCATCTTATACCTTAATCTGACACATCAACACATGTCTTGTGAACACTGTTTTTAGAACAGTAATTAATTAGAACAATAATTAAATCTTACTTCATTTTATTCTGTAATGTAGTAATGTAAAAAGTGAATCATTCATATTCTAGATTCATTACACAAAGTGAAATATTGCAAGCCTTTTTTATCTTGATGATTACTGCATATACAGCTCATGAAAATAAAAAATCCAGTATAATTTTTTTTTTAAATATTAGAATTACTCAAGAAAAGGATTTATAATACAGAAATGTCATCCATTTTCCGGTAGCACTCTATACTTGGTTGGTTGAGGCTCCTTATACATACTGTACATACAACTACTGCATCCATGCAGTGTGGTATGGAGGCGATCAGTCTGTGGCACTCCTGTATCAGGTGTTATGGAGGAAGCCCAGGTTGCTTTGATAGTGGCATTCAACTCGTTTGCATTGTTGGTGTCTTCCATCTTCCTCTTGACGATACCCCACAGATTCTCTATAGGGCTCGGGTCAGGCGAGTTGGCTGACCAATCAAGCACAGTAATACCAAAGCACTTCATGCTTCTGTCCACTGTCAAGCTTCATGGAGATTTACTTTTCTAGCAGAACTTGCCACCCACAATGCCAAAACTGCTAGTAACTGGTTTGCTAACCATCTGACCATGGTATTACTTGATTGATTGATTGATTGATTGAATACTTTATTAGCAGTTTGCAAAAAAAAACACAGGAAAGTACAGTTCAATACAAGGTCAGCTATGAGGATTTAAAACCCAAGAAAGCCTATGGCTTGTTTCCATTGGGGTCCATTGAACTCAATTCATAGTGACATTTAATGACAGATATACACTACTATGCAAAACATCATCAACAATGTGCAATGTACTGTGCTTGATTGACTCGCCTGACCTGAATCCCATATGAATTAAATTACTTTTTGAATTACATTACGGAAAACATGATATTCTATTATAGAAAACATATATATGTATATGCAAATAAAATATATTTAAATAGCAGGCTAGAAATACTCACACCTACAGTATATGCTTATTCCACAGTGATGCTGGCCTCTAGTGCCGTGGAGGTCGTGCCCTCTGGTAACCCTTCCAGTGTTGGGGCCAAGTTGACCCTGGCTCTATCGCCTCTGACAACCGTGGCGAGCGGGAGCTGGGCAGTGGGTGACATCGTCATCCTCAACTGGCAGGGGGGTATGCAGGCGGTGTTCCCTGGACACAGCGGCAGAGCCTCTGTAAACACCACCACCGGAACCCTCACGCTGAACTCGGTCACCGTGGCGGACTCAGGGGATTACATTGTGCAGGGCGACGAGCCGACCCAACTCAGGGCTAACATTACCATAACTGTTTTAGGTGAGATTGGATTTATGGATGTAATGTAAATATTAGCAAGTGTGATTTGATTTCCGGTTCATTCAAAAAAAGAGGAATTGCAACAACAAAAACTACAAACTGTCTGATAGTAGTATGGAGCTAGAGAAAAAAGGCTGCCATGTGAATATGGTGAATTGCAGTGTTAAATGACACCTATAGAAGTTCAAGGGTTTTAAGTTCCACATCAAGGTCCATTGTTCGGAAAAGGGAAATGTGCGGCAGTAAACAATATACTATGAGAGAAATGAGAGAGGGAGCTTGAGTTGTAATACTAATAAGGATGTATTGTGTGAGGATTAGATAAAGACGTCTCAAAGCATGTGTTTGCCTTCCGGTGGTGTGACACTAAAATGAATAGCGCGAATAAGAAAGAAAGAAAGGAAGGAAGGAAGGAAGGAAGGAAGGAAGGAAGGAAGGAAGGAAGGAAGGAAGGAAGGAAGGAAGGAAGGAAGGAAGGAAGGGAGGGAGGGAGGGAGGGAGGAAGGAAGGAAGGAAGGAAGGAAGGAAGGAAGGAAGGAAGGAAGGAAGGAAGGAAGGAAGGAAGGAAGGAAGGAAGGAAGGAAGGAAGGAAGGAAGGAAGGAAGGAAGGAAGGAAGGAAAGAAAGAAGGGAGAAAGGAAGGAAGGAAGGAATGAAAACTAGAAAAAGTGCTCCTCGGAGCACAGGTCTCCGCCAGGTTATTGTGGGGCAGCAATGTTCGGAATTAGCCAATCAGGATGGAATATGAAAAATTGGACGCAGTAATGTAAAAAAGAAAAGTGTTGCAAAATTGGCCTCCTGGTGGCGCTATAATAGGGCAATGTTAAAAGGGTGGCATTTGTTCTTCAATGTAGTGCGAATGTGCGTGCAAAGTGTCACCACAATCGGACGCTGCATTCATGATTTGTGGCATTTTGTTCAAAACGGGCCACTCGTGCAAACTTTAGATGTCAATGTTAGCCAATCAGGATGGAATATGAAAAATTTAAAAGATCCATCGTGATCACATGACTATAGAGATCAAGTGTACCGATGTGCGTGAAATTTGGATGAATTCTGAAGGCTTAATATCAAAAAATGTGTTTTACATAAGTCGGCCTCCTGGTGGCGCTATGAAAGGCAAATGTGAAAAATGCAGGTCAGTTGTTTTTCCTTGGCCTCTAGGGAGTGTGCGTGCAAAGTTTCATGCAGATCGGTGCAGTTATAGTTAAAAACACAAATCGTCCATTTATAGCGCCACCATGAGGCTGATTTGAACATTTTCAAGTGGCATTTCTTCCTCGGCCTAGTGGGAATGTGCGTGTGAAATCTCACGGAAATCGCAAGCTGCGTTCATGATTTGAGGCATTTTGTTGAAAACGGAGCAATCCTGCAAACTTTGGAAGCCAACCTTAGCCAATCAGGATGAAATATGGAAAATTGGACAGATTCGTGTTGATCACATGACTATAGAGATACTGTGTACTGATTTGCGTGATGTTTGGATAAAATCTGTAGGAGTACTGTTAAGAAATGTGTTTTGCAAAAAGCGGCCTCCTGGTGGCGCTATAAAAGGCTAATGTGAAAAATTTGGGGCAGAGGTTCTGCTCTGGCATCCAGGGAGTGTGTGTGCACAGTTTCGCTGCGATCAAGCCAACGGTGCCGGAGATTTGCTGTACACAAAATGACAGAATGACGGACACACGGACGGACACACACACACACACACGGACGGACGGACAGGGGGCAAAACATACTCTCTCGCCATGCCTTTCGGCCTGGCGGAGACAATAAGTGGAATCGAGTGGAACACACACACACACGCACAAAAGCAGACACATACACACACAAAACCCCACAGGCCAGAGTAAATAAACAAGAGCTGGAGAGGGAGAGATGGAAAGAGTTCTGAAGTGTTTACAAGTGTTTGCTCTGCATTTGACGAGGGCAGGTGTCTAACATTGGACCAATAGGTGAGGCCACAAGAAAGAAAAAACAAAACATGTGATAACAATTCAAATTTTTGTGTTTACCTTAATTAAGGAACACCAAGAAACATAACAACTGAACTGAAGTTACTGTCTTGCGTGTTTTGGGTTAACCACAAACTTAGAACAGTAAATAGAAAACCTGCATATGTTATGATTCTACCACCATTTTCTTTACGTAATGTGCCCTTTGGATAGCTTGCTCACTCGCCCTGTAACTACCTCTACCGCCACACATAGAGTAGACACACAAGCACACACGAGTATAAAGAGGAGTAACACAGACTGTATCATAAAAACACATTGCTCCATCTTTCCAGGCTTCCTTGTGAAGCCTGATTTGCTATACTTCCTCATATGCCAGCAGAAACTGCTGATCCACAAGCTCACAACGGGTCGCAGCTGCGACCCGTTGTGAGCTTGTAGATCTGCTATTTTCGGTGTGGGACACCGTTGTGCAGTGGAGAATAAATGAGGCGCCATTGTGGCCAGATTCACTCCCTTATCAACTCCACAGAACCTGGCCCTGTTGTGTCAATAACTCTGGACACCACAGACTTTCAAAATTATTAATTGTACAAAAGTGAGACAATTAAAGGTTGGTCATGGGTTAGCAAAATGCTATGTTTTTACAGACTGGGGCCTGTATCAGAGCTTTTCAAGTTGGCTATTGAGCTATTACAGTAGGCCTATGTACAGAATTTGTATAAGTACTGTCATGATTGTTTTCTTAAAAGGGATTGCGCGGGCAATTGAAGAAAGGAACTCTTGAATTGCAGTTCCAACATAAAAAAGAATATTTTAAATTTAAAATGTTGGTGAGAAGTAAAAGCCTTTGTCTTTTCTTGCCCCCTACAGCACCAGTCTCCAGTGTAGTCATAACCCACAACACTACAGACTATGTGGAGTGCAGTGACACAGCAGTCCTCACCTGCTCTGTCTCCTCTGGTTCCTCCATCTCTTACCTCTGGCTCAATGGCAGCTCTGAGGTCACGCCCAGTGAGGGAGTTCAGATTGGTGATGGAGGCTCCACTCTCACCATAGTCAATGTGACCCGCTATGACCAGGGACCATTCAGGTGCAATGCGTCCAATGACATCAGCGTCGGAATCAGCCAGCCTGTGAACCTTACAATCAGCTGTGAGTTGAACTACATTGATTCTGTCCATAATTCAACCTTTGTGGCAGTTGTGGTTTTAAATATAACTAAATTGACATTCAAGTCGTGATATATATTTTTTTCTAATTTGCTGGCTCCCTCTCCCTTCTCCGTCTCACTTATCCTGTGACTCTGTCTCACCGTATCTCGCTCTCTCTGTGTTCCTGTCTGTCACTATCTGTATTGTTTTTGTCTCTTGTCTCTCTCCCCTGCCCCCACGTCTCTCTCTCTCTCTCTCTCTCTCTCTCTCCCCTGCCCCCACGTCTCTCTCTCTCTCTCTCTCTCTCTCTCTCTCTCTCTCTCTCTCTCTCTCTCTCTCTCTCTCTCTCTCAGATGGTCCTGACAGCATGGTGTTCACAGTGAATGGGCAGCAGAACTCCACTACCTTTAATGTTGGGTCCAATTTGACCATGTCCTGTTCAGCACAGTCTCACCCTCCAGCTGAGTTCCAGTGGGCTTTCAGTGGGCAGGTTCTGAATGGGACGTGTCCAGAGCTGGCATTGTACAGTGCCGGTGAGGCACAGAGCGGGCCGTACTCTTGTCTGGCCTTCAACAACAAGACCAACGCAAACATTACCATAACCAAATACATCACCATAGGTGGTGAGTTTTCTTAGTGTATAAAGCAGCACCAACCTCTATGTCAGTCTGTCTACTGGTTTGTCAAGCCATTCATCTGTCTGTCCGTGCCTCTTTATACCCATCCATTCATCCGTCTATCGATGGATTGATTATCAATCCATCAATAGCTCCATTCATCCATCCTCCATCCAACTAAGCTAATTTCTTCCGTCTCCCATCTCAGGCTCAGAGCAGCAGGCAGTCAATCAGTGGCTCCTCCCCTTCTTGTCATTATTTGGGGTCATCTTCTCTATATCAGGTAAGTTATTTATTTAAAAAAAGGTTCTTTCAATTGAAAATATGAAACATTGCTGTGCTCTATAGGCATATGATAAAAGTCACCGGGAGGCTCACAGTCCAAACATAAATCTGGAATCTTTTTTTTTTTGGGGTGGTTTTGTCACTTTATGGCCCTCTGTATGGTACTACAATTTTGACTCTAAAATGGTATGTATGATTTACAATATACCACCAGGTGTGAGATCACATGCCTCTGTAATCACATGACTCTGTAAAATGTTGTTTATAGAGAGAGTTGTTATTACTAGTACACTGATGATGGCGCACAGGCTGAAATGTGTCATGATCTGTCTCCTTGTTGCCTTCTTTTTATTTTTGTCTCCGCCAGGCCGAAAGGCATGGCGAGAGTATGTTTTCGCCCCTGTCCGTCCGTCCGTCCGTGTGTCCGTGTGTCCGTGTGTCCGTCCGTCCGTCATTCTGTCATTTTGTGTACAGCTAATCTCCGGCACCGTTGGCTTGATCGCAGAGAAACTGTGCACACACACTCCCTGGATGCCAGAGCAGAACCTCTGCTCCAATTGTTTCACCTGGGCCTGTTATAGCGCCACCAGGAGGCCGATTTGTGCAAAACACTTTTTTTAACAGTACTCCTACAGATTTTGGCCAAAAATCCCCCAAATCGGTACACAGTATCTCTATAGTCGTTAAAAGAAACGGCTCATTTCAGATTTTTTTATATTCCATCCTGATTGGCAAAAATTGTCTCTCAAAGTTTGCAGGAGTACTCCGTTTCGAACAAAATGCCTCAAATCATGTACACAGCATGTAATTTCCGTGAAATTTTGCACACACATTCCCATTAGGCCGGGGAAGAAATGCCATTTGAAAATGTTCAAATCAGCTTCATGGTGGCGCTGTAACAGGCTGATTCGTGTTTTTACCTATAACTGCACCGATCAGTGTAAAACTTTGTAGGCACACTCTTTAGAGGCCAAGGAAAAACCTTTGCCCTGCATTTTTCACATTTGCCTTTTATAGCACCACCAGGAGGCAGACTTATGTAAAACACATTTTTTGATATTAAGCCTTCAGATTTGATCCAAATTTCACGCAAATCGGTACACATGATCTCTATAGTCATGTGATCAAGACGGATCTGTTTGATTTTTCATATTCCATCCTGATTGGCTAACATTGACATGTAATGTTTGCAGGAGTGGCCCGTTTTGAACAAAATGCAGCAAATCATGAACGCAGCGTCCGACTGCGGTGAAACTTTGAATGCACATTTGCACTACGTTGAGGAACAAATGCCACCCTTTTAACATAGGCCTGTTATAGCGCCAACAGCAGGTCAAATTTTGCAAAACACATTTTAGAACAAAATGCCTCAAATCATGCATGCAGTGTCCGATTGCTGTGCACGGCCTAGGAATAAATGGCACCCTTTTCACATTGGCCTATTATAGCCCCACCAGGAGGCCATAATAACCTACCTGACCTGGCGGAGACTTGTGCTCCGAGGAGCACTATTTCTAGTTTACTTTAGTTTTACTTTACAATTTGCCTTCCTTTATTTTGAAGTAATGTTATAGTGTTTCCTGTTGTCCTTTGTACAGTAGCTGTTGTCTGTCTTCTCTCACCCAGCCTGTGAACCTGGGTCCTGTTAGTCGTAGCCAATCATGTGTTAATTGTCCATCGTTTTCACCTTCTTGCCAGTTCATATATGTTACTAATTCATCTCACGTTTGGGGTCCTGCCCTCTGAAGCGAACGTGACAGAAATGTGCTCTTGCCAACCCATCTCTCTGGGGAAACAGCATAATATATTCAGTTCTGTCTCATAACTAAATTCTAGTTTACTTTTATAATAGCCTTTCCATTAACTTTGCTCGGTTAATAAGCTGATTGATGAATAGCTTGAATAGAACAGAAATCCCATGTACTTGAATTGAACCTATGATAATCTGTACTTTCTTAGACAATATCGATATGCAACTTACTGTAGACCTGATGTAATGAGTGAAAGATTTTGTGCATATGCTGAACTGTGCTATTGAAATGTAACTGATTCTAACTTTGTGTCCTATTTCCACGATTGACGGCAACAATAGCCATTGAGCTGACATTATGCTATGTTCAGTAAGAGAGATGTGTGAATGAATAACATAACAGCTTTCAGCTATGTGTTAAACATTGACAGTAGAAAGAGTAGAGTATGGAAGAATCTGCTTGATTTCCACGGTAATATAGCATCAAAATCTGAACTGTCATACCTGGGAGTGGGAAACCCCATGCACCCACTCACTTGCGAGTATGACGTAAGAACAAAATGGCCACTGTGTGGGTATGCTCAATATGACTAATGACTTTGTTTGTCTTCCTTTCTCAGACGTCTGAACCTGCAAGAGTCTTAGGAATCTGTGAAATGTAGTGAAGCTGTGTTCCAATACCACACTATTTCCAAATCCATTTACACTGCATTAAATGTATAAAAATCTATAAAACACTGCTTGCTGTCAACCATTGCACTATATTCAAATAAATTCAGTTTTGACCGAGTACTGCACACAAGAAAAAAACACATGTCTTGTTATTTATATTTTAGACCCCCAGAAGCAGAGTGATTTCTAATACAGAAGATAAATACCTAAGAAAACTCAAGAGCCCATAGTATGAGTACTTAATGAAGTGATACTTTATTATAAGGTCGCTGCAGCAAAAAGGGGTATTGAATCAACTGCCAAAGACAAGATTTAATGTGAAATTTAAAGGGTTCTGTATTATGCATCACCTTTTCCAGTAATAGATACAGGCACCTCTCTAATGGGAGCAAACCCCCCAATATGACAGATGGGAAGGAGGCCACTCTTTATCATTTTTAACTGAAAATAGGCATGGCCCCTCCTGCTTTCCCGGAGGAGAGAATGTCAACCTTCTAAAATGTTATCCTTTAATGGCCGCCATACTGTTAACATCTCTAAAAGGAGTATCAGGTATGTTCCAGAGTTAGAGGTTTATTAGGGTTGATGTCTATATCAGGACGTCCTGTATTCCCACATGCATTCCTTGTTCATCAACTCTAGGGAGGCACCAAACTGTCATCACAGGGCGGTACCCAGCAGAGACTGGTACTACAGTATAGGGAAACAAAGTAGCGTGCTGGGTCACAGTGACCTTAAAGTACAAATGTGTGTACCCAACTCAACTCAACTGGAACTCATAGAAGTTGCCATTTTATTATTAGAGGAAAGGTCTTGACTAACAGTGCATGGGGGACAGAACACATGATACCAACCTCACACAATATTATGCATATTAACAATTAACTACATTACTTGAGGATAATAAAGTGTTGAACATGATTCGTGAGACTAATATATAACATAACTAAACCAAACCAAACCAAACCAAACCAAACTGATGTGCTTATATAATGCAAGATATAATTATTACAGTTTGTTGCTAAACAATTACAAATTATTATGTGTATGGAATACATGAATCCACCAATCCACATAACTCCATAATCATGTACCTTTGTTCTTTTGTGTGTTTGAATTAAGTTCACTTAGTAAAGTCCACACCTTCAAACAATCCATAATGTGGGGTTGTTTATTTATAGCATATATGAAATTGATAAACCTGTGAAGGGTGATGAAGGGATGAATGGAAGAGCGGATGAAGAGGAGGGGATGACGGGGGATGACGGAGTATGATGGTGAAGAAATGTTGGGTGAGGGAGGGGATAGCGAGCAAAGGGGCGAGGGATAAGGAAAGAGAGAGAGAACAAACAAACTAGAAAAAGTGCTCCTCAGAGCACAGGTCTTCGCCAGGTCAGGTAGGTTATTTTGGGCCAGCAATGTTCGGAATTCGACAATCAGGATGGAATATGAAAAATCGGACAGATCTATCTTGATCACTTGGCTATAGAGATAATAATAATAGTCTACCGATTTGCGTGATGTTTGGAATGAATTTGTAGGAGTAATATATTTAATTTTTTGTTGCAAAAATCGTCCTCCTGGTGGCGCTATAATAGGGCAATGTTAAAAGGGTGGCATTTGTTCCTCAACGTAGTGCGAATATGCGTGCAAAGTTTCACCGCAACTGGACGCTGCGTTACATGCCACCATGAGACTGATTTGAACGTTTTCAAGTGGCATTTCTTCCTCGGCCTAGTGGGAATGTGCATGCAAAATTTCACAGACATCGCATGCTGCGTTCATCATTTGAGGCATTTTGTTCAAAACGAACAAATCCTGCAAACTTTGGAAGCCAATCTTAGGCAATTAGGATGGAATATGTCAAATCGGACAGATCTGTGTTGATCACATCACTATAGAGATACTGTGTACCGATTTGCGTGATGTTTGGACAGAATCTGTAGGAGTATTAATTTTCTTTTTTGCAAAAGTCGGCCTCCTGGTGGCGCTATAACAGGCCAATCTGAAATATTTGGGGCAGAGGTTCGGCTTTGGCATCCAGGAAGTGTGTGTGCACAGTTTCGCAGCGACCGGGCCAACAGTGCCGGAGATTAGATGTTCACAGAGTGACACACGCTCACACACACATAGACACATGGACACACGGTTGGACGGACAGAGTGCGAAACATAGTCTCAGCCTGGCGGCGACAATGAGACAAAGGACGAAGAACTGAGAGGCATGAAACGATGGGTTGAGGGATTGGAGGATGAGGGGAAGAGAGCAATAGAAGTGGATGAGGAGGACAAGGAGCTGAGGAGTGAGAGATGCAGGTGAGGATGAGAGTTCCAGCGGTTGAGGAGCAGAAAGCTAAGTATTTGGCTTGGGGTCCATTGAGGTGTCCAATGCGCAACATACAAACCACAACTACAGGTAGACATTGAGGTATACTGTTCTGTATCCACATGTTTACCAAGTAACTTACTGGCAAAAGGGGTGTGTGTCAATTATATGGGCATCACTTCCTGTTGTTAGTCATCCTACATGTAATTATTGATATTTTTCACTTTTCTTAAATTTAAGCTGTTTATTAGTGTTTTTTTGTAAACTCTGTTTAACTCTACAGTCAGCAATACAAATGCAATGCATTCCATGTACATGACAGTGGCAGCCTCCTCTCCCAAAGTGTAACTAAGCATATACTGTGTATAACCCAAAGTCTGCAAAGAATCTGAGTGTGCACATACCCAGGTATGGACTAGTTCAATTAATTTGAGGGATCAAATCAGTCAACAATAATGTGGGAACACAACCTGACAGAAATCAAAAAGGGTTAAATTAGTCTGCCTATACTTACCCTACAAAATCTCCCTCCACACAGCTGATTCAAATTAATGATCAATGCTTATTATCAAGCGCTTAACACGTACAATTTAATCCCCATGCAGAGATTTAGATGTCACAGCAGCAACAGCCAGTGAGAATGAAACACAGCACAGAAGTTTGGCTACTGCTAAAAGTGTCACGAGCCATTGATCATTAATTTGAATCAAGTGGAGGAAGATCTTGTAGGGAAGTAGGCAGACTAATATGGCCCTTTCTGTCCGGTTGTGTTCCCACTTCCCACATTATCATTGACTGACATGGATCACTCAAATGAATTGAATGACTGACAACAGGAAGTGATGCCCATCTGGAAACTTGTGGATACACCCTACTGATTGGCAAGAGGGGAAGAGGAAATAAAGTAGTAGTTAGCAGAAGTGACTGGAATCTGAAATCAACTTCATGTAACGCAATTATTTGTATCACCTAAGATGAACTAATTTCATTTATATCATAATGTGTGCATGACTGTAATATCATACTTCACTGGTAATACCAAGTATTGCTCTCTGACCTTTTTCAATACGTTCATTGGTCAAATAATGATTACGGACTTTTACAACTGTAACCACAAACCACTAGTATTGACTGTGAGTGCAGGACATGAAACTTATATGGCTATAGTGTGTGTGTGTGTGTGTGTGTGTGTGTGTGTGTGTGTGTGTGTGTGTGTGTGTGTGCGTGTGCGTGTGCGTGTGCGTGTGCGTGTGTGTGTGTGTGTGTGTGTGTGTGTGTGTTATATATATATATATATATATATGTATAACACACATATGTGTTATATATATAAATATAAATATATATATTTATATATATATATATATAGAGAGAGAGAGAGAGAGAGAGAGAGAGAGAGAGAGAGAGAGAGAGAGAGAGAGAGAGAGAGAGAGAGAGAGAGAGAGAGAGAGAGATATACATACATACATACAGTATACACACACACATACATGTAAATAATGTAATAATGTAATGTATAATGGCTATTCTTTCTCTCAATAATCAGCTTCTTCTACAGTAGCTTTGGATGTAGAGCTGATAAGCCTTAAGGCAATATATTTCTGAAATGTTTGTCATTGTTTGAGCAAGATAGAGACGCATTCACTAACATTGTGACATGATGTGGTTGGTGGAACCAGGAACATGTCTTTTTTGTGAAGCTAAATTAAAGATGGGGACATATTTTGTTCCTTATATGGCATAAAAATGCAATGGGGTTTTGTATTACATTCATACTAAAATGATCCCAAAGTGAATTGGAAAAAAGGATGGATGATTATGATAAAATAAAAACTTTAATAATATAATAAACAATATTAATATGTTGAGTTGATTCGTTCCTGTTGACTTTTGTAAGACTAGTGGTACATAACTTTTTCAGTGTAATTTTGTCCTGGACAGATAAATTGTCATGTCTGACTATTTGGACTTTGTCCAGGCAATGGTTAACTGGAGGCCTTCTTTGAATAAAATTAACAGTGAGCAACACTGACAGGTGCAATGTAATACATGTGATTGGTGTGCGTGTGAGTGCGTGCGTGCGTGAGAGAGGGTCTCTTGTCTCCTGCTAAATCATGCCAATATTGTTGTGAGGACTGAGGCAGTGGTCCGTTTGCAAAGACAGGAAGCAATGGATACAGGTCCAGTGATTACATAAGTAAGTAGCCTACTGTACAGTAGATATCCAATCATCTGGCTTTGCAAGACTACTGTGGAGATAACAAACCCAAAGACTTAAATGTTACTTTAAACAAAGACCTTGCATCTTCATATCTTAAGGTTTAAGGTTATCTCGCAACTATCAAAACCAATCGCACAGCTTGTACAGGTAAATAGTGAAAAGTGTGCAAATGTAAAAGGTAGTCGCCCTGGGCTGGATAAGACTGTCTGTGCTAAATGCCTAAATTGTAAATTGTAGGTTGTGCAAGGAATGCAACCAGATTGCTATCTGCCATTAAGCATACCAATAGCACTTGATGAAAGTGTAAACATTTGCCCCAAAAGACGACCAAGGGGGTTGGAGTTATTACCCTGGCAGTCCAATACATAGTAGCAGTAGCCCGCCTAAGGACCTGCCTGTTATCAAGACTTCCGAGTCTGTTCTTTTTGGACAGATTTAAGTTTCCACACAATAACACAAAAGGTTAAAATAGATTTAATGCAACTTCTTTAAAAGAGTCATATTTCAGTAGAATCTTCATTTGTAAAAAAAAACATTAAAAGCTATTCATATAGGCTAATACATTATTAATTCTTATCCATTTGTGAACTTGTACTGTATAAAGTTGTGAAGTTTTGTGAGCATCTGACAAGAAAATATCAATTTAATATAATCCTTGTTAAAGAACCTTGCTTTATTTTCCCCCTTTTCCATTTTAATTGCTCCCCAGCTCATTGGTTTCTATCCAACATGCATGACTTAGGTTTACAGTAAATCTCATTGGACACTCCCAGTTGTGTCTACCCATAACACCAAGTCAAGTAAAAATGGACAAATAAGGTGTGGCCAGGCTGATCTATGAGGTAAGGTGATGGTGGGGTGGGTGTGAGCATTTGCATTGTGAGAACAGAGAACCACAGCATGATGCAGAGCAAATATTTGATGATCGAAAGGCCACTGTGAACAGTATCAACACATCTGATCATATCAAGAAAGAGTTGTGTTGAAGAAGGTCCAGTTCGCTTCCAGACCAGAGAGGCTACATCTGACCAGCAGTATGGAGTCTCCCCTTGTGTCTATATTAATCCTTACACTGCTGACACAAATGAGTGGTAAGCCTAGATTACTCACATTTTTTACATTTATTTGATTGATATTTGTGTGGTTAGGAAACATTTCTATAAATTATAAACGTATAGATTCAAGAATTATATTATGTTTTTCTTTCAGTCTGTAGAGAATAACTGTCTCATTCAACAATAATATATCGTAATTGCTTGGCTAACACTTCAGTGTATTCTTGCTAATTTCTCACAATGTGTTAATACATTTCTGTCAAATCTAAACTTTTGGGACTTAATCTCAATGTCCTCTATGTCCTTTACAGATCTTGCTTGTGGCCAGGAATTAAATGCCTCTGAGAACCCCACACCTGTTGGAAACAATGTAACGCTTAGTTTATCCAACCCACTCGTCATCAATGTGGGATCCTGGCTTCACGATTCGACCACCATCGTATTTATCTATCCAAGCGGTTTTACCTCAACGGTTCCTAGGGTCACATTCAACCGTACCTCCTCATCTCTGTTCATAAGGTCTCTACGGCTGTCAGACTCTGGGACTTATAAACTACAGTGTCCAACGTGTGGTGCAACGTTTGTGATTCCAAGCCTAACATTGTCAGTCCAAGGTAAGAGATTTAAAATGGCTACCACGTTTTTGATTGATTGATTGAATACTTTAACAATTTTAACAGTAGCCTACATGTAGTAAAATAAAAAGTTATGCTAAAAGGATAACACAAAAAGCCCCAGGGGGCTTCCATTGTGGTCCATTGTACTCAATTCGACATACTGTACAATATATATATCGGTAAAAACTCCACTAGCAGCAAAAGGTATATGAAAAGGGAGGAGTGGGGGCAAGGGGCAGAGGATGCCAAGATCACTTCTCCTTCACAGACACGCAAATATACACACACACAAACTTGCCCAGTCACACTTACATACATACGTTCAATTCCTTGCACTTTTTTCAACTTCTGTACTTCCCTCACACAAGGCATGTGACTCTCTCTCTCTCTCTCTCTCTCTCTCTCTCTCTCTCTCTCTCTCACTCTCTCACCCCCTCTCTCTCTTTCTCTCTCTCTCTTTCTCTAACTTTCTCTCATTCACTCCATCTCTCCTTTCTTTCTCCCTATTAATAATCAATCCTGGTTTTACTGTTGGCTAACCTTCAACGCAACAATGGAAAGCAAACATTTACATTCGCCAGTGCTTACTAATATGTTTGTGAAGTCAACCTTTAGCCGGGTAAGAATACTGTATATAGAGCCGATTGTGAGTTCTATACCGTGATGACTTTGGTGTACAAACTATTTTCAAGTGCATCCTCCCGGTGAATCTTTCTCTCCCATCTACAGAGCCCATTTCAGACGTGACCCTGACAGCCAGCTCAACCAACTTGGTGGAGTTCAATAACACAGCAGTCCTCACCTGCTCTGTCTCCGCGGGTTCCTCCCTCTCTTACCTGTGGTTGAATGGCAGCTCTGAGGTCACGCCCAGTGAGGGAGTTCAGCTTGGTGATGGAGACTCCACTCTCACCATGGTCATGGTGACCCGCTATGACCAGGGACCGTTCAGGTGCAACGTGTCTAATAACATCAGCTCCGGCGCCAGCCAGCCTGTACACCTGAACATTAGCTGTGAGTTTTGCTCCGTAAAACAAGGGGCAACCTAGAGGTGGTGCAGAGATGAGCAGCGTGGCTCTTTGCCCACCTTTACCTTTGGTCACAATATTGCACCATATGTCAGATATTGAGTTAGAGATGTATGAAGTTTTATGGCCTTGTGTTGTGACGTGTTATACTGTCCACAATGACTCAATACAGTGTATTGAGTCATTGTGGACAGAGTGACATATCACACACTGCACACACATACACATACACATTATAAGAATAATGTGACATGGGTAAAGAACATTGTGCTAATAAGTGCTTTGTGCTTAAAATATTAACCCATTTCACCCATTTCAGGATATCTATACCGAGTGACACTATCTATTAACTATCTATTAGTTACTATGTATTATCTACTACAAACACAAGCAATACTTGCACTGCATTTACTTCACTTCACAAAACAATTTAAATATTGTAATTGTTTTTGCTTTTTCTTTGCTCCTTGATAGATGGCCCCAGTGATCCAAAGATTATGACCATGCCCATGGAAGTTGCGTACCCAACAGGCTCAAACATTACACTGTCATGCCACGCTGAGTCCAAACCAGGACCGACGGTACAGTGGTTCTTTGACGAGGGTAACCTTGAACAGTCCAGTTCACCGTTGCATCTGGACAATGCCCAGAAAAATCAGACAGGAACCTACAAATGCCTACTTCATAATACCGTCACATCCAGGTTCACCAGTGTGAGTAGGATGATCAGGATTATGGGTAAGAACTGTATTGTCTTTTAAAATACAATCTCTCCAGTGAATAAAAATCACTTGGGTGTTTTTCCTTAGCTTGTCACACGTGCGGTACGCATATACTGAACTCAACTGTACATCTATTAAGATAAGATGAACTCCAAAACCATGTATTTGTGCAGGAAAGTAAAACATTATGCGATTGCTTTCCCATAGATCCAATATCAAACGTAGAGTTGAAGCGTGTTGGTGGACCAGTGATACTGAATGAATCATTCACTCTGAGTTGTGAAGTGAATGTGCCTGTAGAACATATCCTCTGGTTGAGGGATGGTGAAGTCATCTCAAGAACCAACAGTACGGTCAACATGGTCACCATGACAATCAACCGGGCCCAGCTTTCAGATGATGGCGAGTACAAATGTGAAGCTTTTAATGCTGTGAGCAACAAGACCAGCAGCCCATACGACATGCTTGTAAACTGTAAGTATACAAAAACAGAGAGGTATTCAAGGTTCTAAGTCTGTCTGTCTGTCTATCTTCCATCCATCCATCCATATATCTATCTTTCTATTTACATACAGTATGCAAGTACATGTACATATAATGTATGTGTACATGTAACATTATGTGCATATATGTCACATACTGTACATACAGCCAATATGCTTTTAAACATAAAGCTAACCCTGTAAACTGCATTTTACATTAAAAGATGGGCCAGAGAATACATCGATCAAGGGGCCATCCGCATCCCTGACAGGACGAAGTGTGATGTTCAACTGTACATCATCTTCTCAGCCTCCAAGCCAGGTCTCATGGTACTTCAATGACTCACTGGTTGGCAGTACCTCAGAATTTAATGCTGGCCCTTTGACTTTAGCCATGGGTGGGAAGTACAGCTGTGTGGCACACAACAACATCACTGGAAAAAACAGCACAACGTACAAGACACTCACTGTTTACGGTAGGACATTGTGTTCACAAGATTTGTTACTGAGTTACCCATCTCTGGTGGGTTGTCAAATTGTGAAGTATGACCATTTGGACCTAGCCTAAATTAAACTTAAGCCCTAAATACAACAGTATTTAGTATTGTATGACAAATAGTGAAAATAGCCGATCTACAAACTCGTCACAGCTTACAGATCTGCAACTACTTTCATTATTTTTGATCATTTTTGAAAAACGTGACATTTTATGGTCTATAATGACATGACCAAGTTATGGAAGCCAGGGTTAATGTGGTTTAACACAATGGTTTTCTTGATATTAGGTATCTGAATTTAAATCTGTTATAAGATATTGTGAGGAAAAAAACATGCAAGGTTAATGAGACCAAATATTTCTTATTGTATTGAAATTATTTAGGTACCACATTTATAAGTTCACTGTTGCACAAATCATCAACCAATGACTTGGCATAATTGCATCTTTAAGATAAATGTACACGTCCAAGGTCCAACTGGCAACTATCTGTGGACTATTATTACACAATGCTATTAATTTCCCTTGAATGTGGTTGTGGTGGGCAGTAACAAGTACATTTACTTGAGAACTGTACTTTAGAACATTGTTCATAGTATCTGTACTTTTCTTGAGTATTTTTTATTTTTGGATGTTTATGACTTTCACTCCATTACATTTCAAAGACAAATATTGTACTTTTGACTCATTACATTTCTAGGAAGGGATCCCCAGGGCCCAAGCTTAGAAAAATACTGTATGAAGTCATCACTTATTGATGCATTAAAATTTAAATAAATGTTACTTTGTAATTTGCGCTTAAAAACTTTTGAATACTTAAATGTTTTGAAATCAAGTACTCCAGTACTTTAACTCAAGTAGAAATTTGACTAAGTAACCTTCACTTGCATTTGAGTAATATTTGACCACAAGTATCTATAATTTGACTCAAGTACTGGGGTTTGTCCACCACTGGTATTTTGATAATAATGGAAGATAATTGCCAAAGGTAGCGCATCATAGCACGTTTAAATATTGCTAATCTGTTCATCTCCTTTTATTCCCTATACCGCTCTATAGCTCCAGTAACCATGCCTTCGATAAAAATAGTTGGCTCACAGCCAGTTCTGAACCACGCATTCAGTCTGTCTTGTGAAACTGTTGGAAGTGTTCACATCTACTGGATGAAGGACGGCTGGCCCCTGCATGCTGACAGCAGAAGAAACATCTCCATGGACAACGCCACTCTCACCTTTGACCCCGTCCTGTCCTCCGACAATGGGTTCTACCAGTGTGATGCTTCCAACCCTCTGAGTAGCAACCGCAGTGACAACTTCACACTGAAGGTTGAGTGTGAGTAGTGTTTGTGTCTGTCTGTCTGTCTGTCTGTCTGTCTGTCTGTCTGTCTGTCTGTCTGTCTGTCTGTCTGTCTGTCTGTCTGTCTGTCTGTCTGTCATGCACATCCATGCTGTACACATACCTTTGAAAGGTGGCATTTAAAATGACATATTGTATTGCCATGAAAACTGAATTGTACTTATAATCTTTGACCTTTACAGTATAGAGATGAATGTCCCAGTTGTGTGTTGTGATGATGTGCATTAGTTTTACATTTACATGTTCCTGATTAACAGAGTCAATTATTAGTGGAAAGATTAGTATTTGAGGCAACACCGCTCGTACACATTAATGACATGAATGGCCAATTGGGTGGCAATGTACCATAATATGTTACATGTAAACTAATTTCCATGTATCCAGTTGGCCCAGAGAACACAACTATAACGGGACAAACAGTAGCAGGCACGGGACAAAATATCACCTTTAAATGTGTGGCATCCTCATACCCTCCCAGCCATTTCAAATGGTTCTTCAATGATTCCCTGGTGGCCAATACGTCTGAGTATGTAATTGGACCTCTCACCCCAGACATGGGTGGGAATTACACCTGCACGGCTTACAACGTCATCGCTGGCCAAAACAGCACAACCACGCTCACTGTAGTTGGTGTGTATACTGCATGAATCCTTTTGCATGTTTCTATGCATGGTTTTTTATTTTTCCATTTGGTAAAGATACTGCAGGTCACCACCTGAGTCACCGTCAAGGAACTCTCTTGGATATCTTTCTGTGTCATGCCTAATTTATCCTATCCTCCACCATATGATGGTGTCCCGTGCCAGGAATAGCAGATCTACGTACAAGCTCACAACGTGTTGCGATGCGACATGCTGCGCGCTTGTACTGTAGATCAGCTATTTCTGGCCGAGTGCGCCGTCGTACGAACATGTATAAATCAGGCTTTCGTTAATTCACAGGCCCAATAACGGACGTGCAAATAGAAGTGCCTTCGAAAGCTGCTATAGAAGGTCACTCATATCAGATGACATGTAATGTGACAGATGGATCTGTTGACATGTATATTCTCTGGAATAAGAATGATGAGCGGCTGCACGGGAACAACAGAACTGTCTTCTCTGCGGACAACAAGACAGTCACTCTCAACCCAATTGAGCATAATGATAAGGGCAATTATGAGTGTGTTGCGGCCAATCCTGTGAGCAATGTAACCAGCCATCCCTATGTCCTCATTGTTAACTGTGAGTATTGCATAACGTTTCATTGACCAACCTTTATTCACCAAGTGCAGCAGGTGAACAGGAACCTGACTTGATGGAAATGGTGCTGGGCATACTGTATCAACATTCATTAATTCACTCACTCACTCACTGACATAAGTACATATACAGTACTTACAATAGGACAATAGGACCTCACGTGCAGTGGGAGGTCATACTGTATAACTTGTATACCGTTGGAAGGCCTGTTTGTGTCCCTTTTCAATGTCATGCATTTGTGGGATGAGCAGCGCAGCTGAGTATGTGGGTTGCGGCCATTAAAAATGTGACAAATCCTTTTAACCCATTAAGACCTGAGGCCTTCTAAATCTGTAGTTCTCAAACTTTTTCGTGCTAAGGACCCCCAAAATGATATGTATTTGGCTGCGGACCCCCATCTGAAAGGGATTTGTGTCAGGGACCCCCATCTGAAAAAGATTTGTGCCAGGGACCCCCAGAAGAGACGATTTGTGTTAAAAAAAAAATCAAAATATCTTTTTTTCAAGATTTTTAAAAAATGTTCAAAAATAGCAGACGTAAAAGCTTTGAGAACCACCGTTCTAAACCACTGTTCTAAATCCTAAGAGTTTTCGGAGAAACTTATGTCGCTATATGTATAGCTTAAATATAAAATGACACAGATGCTTTTCCGTTTGTCTTGTAATGGGTTAAAACTGTTTATTCTGCAGTTGCCATTGACTCTTGTTTTGACCGTTCCACTATCTTATCCGAGGGACAGTCCTTCATTTTAAAAGAATAAAAGTCCGCACAGCAGCTTTGCTCCTCAGTGTTTTGTTTATTTACAACACTGACATTACAGGGTACACAACGTTTCGGCAACAGTTTGCCTTCATCAGATGAAGCCTGATGAAGGCCCAACTGTGGCTGAAACGTTGTATACCCTGTAATGTCAGTGTTTTAAATAAACAAAACACTGAGGAGCAAAGCTGCTGTGCAGACTTTTATTCTTTTATACTGTTATTTTGTGTCCAGCACACTCACATTTATATTTATTTTGTATTTTAAAAATAAGCTAAACTACGACCACATCAAGGATTTTATTAGGTAGGGCCTATTACAATGCCCTTGATCGCGGCCGGAGTTACCGGAGGGTGAGGCTTGCAGGTTCCGGCCACCTGATGACGCGGATGACGCGTCTGGTGACGTAGGGTTACTTCCGCTCCCGACCGGATCATAAACCAGAAAAAGGTATTGATCCCAGGCTAATAGGAGGATCCCACTCTAACAGACCTCCAGGGGTACCTGGAGTACCGTAGGTACCCCATGTACCCCCAGGTACCATGGTGTACCCGGGGTAAGAAGCTCAAACAAAACAAAGAGTCAATAGCAACAGCAGAATAAGCTGTTTGGCATTGGCAGATAAGATTTGTCACATTGTTCATGGACGGGACCCACATACTCATCTGTGCTGCTTATCCCCAAAATGCATGTTCCTTACAAATGGGGCACCATTTAAAAGGACAATAAACAGCCTTTCCAACGGTATAAAGGTTAATGTCGAAAACTATTGTTACAACAGCGAAATAATCACACATTACACTGTATACACAGTGTGTGTGTGTGTGTGTGTGTGTGTGTGTGTGTGTGTGTGTGTGTGTGTGTGTGTGTGTGTGTGTGTGTTTGTTTTGCATCGATCTTGCATTTAATAGTGGATTATATCGCCACCCAATTATAATATCCATCCATGTAATTACTGAATACTATGTACTTTCCACTATTTGACAACTGACTCAGTTCATCGTGAACATGGAAATGTAAATCTAATGTTACATATCATCACAGCACAACTGTGTTGCCCTATGAGAGAAAAGAGCAGTAACAGATTCATTTCTGCTTTTAAAGCTCAAAGATCATGAGTAGAATTCAGTTTTCATGTCACTAAAATTCATACTCTTAAATGCTACCTTTCAAGTTATCTGTAGATGTACGTGCATGATTAATTAGCCTTGGAAAAATTGCACTTGTTTAATGTTAAATTATACTTTGTTGAACGAGCATGCCACTCAAATGAACTTTTACTACATTTTATTCAATCAATCAAAGTGTCAATATGCCAGAGTTAACCAGGTTTGGCTAGTTTTCATCTGCGAAAATAACTGTGAAAGATTATGCATATTTTTGTTTTATCTATTACTTATCCTGTGTTCTTTCAGTTGGACCTGACACGCCTGTCATCTCTGGACCATCTCTTGCTGAGATTGGGCAGGAAGTGGTTCTCCACTGTTCTGCGAAATCAGAACCTCCAAGCCAGTTCAGCTGGTATTTCAATGGTTCCCTGTGGTTCCCCAATGGTTCAATGCTTACCATCCAGAAAGAAGATTCCATGCTTGGAGACATGAGCGGCGAATACGTCTGCATGGCCCACAACAATGTGACGGGGAAAAACAGCAGTACCACAACAATGATCAAGTTCATTGGTAAGTTAGCACTTAACATTATTACAGCTGGAAACAGCTGTCTAATTACATTTAAGCTGAGGCACGCACAACTATAATACCATTAGACCATTATAGGTAATATTAGATATACATAATTTGCGCATAATATTGAATGAATTTTGGTGGGCGTCACTGGCGTCTTTAGGTGCTTGCATGCCCTGGGCTCCCCTCCCCGGTCTTGTGATTTGTGTGTATTGCCTCTGCTTAATTGATCCCATTCCACGCCTCTCCAATCACCGTAACAATTGCAGAAAGAACGGGAAGGCTACAGGAGGCGGGGCACAAACATCCTACCTAAGATAAGCACCTTAAAGTGCTCAGGTAACTCCCTCAATTGAGTGTGTGTGAGTGTGAGTGTGAGTGTGAGTGTGTGTGTGTGTGTGTGTGTGTGTGTGTGTGTGTGTGTGTGTGTGTGTGTGTGTGTGTGTGAGCCCAATACACGCAATGGAGAGAGTTATCTGAGCACTATAAGGTGCTTATCTCTAGTTTCTGCTCTGACCCCGACTCCTGTTGCCTTCCCTTTCTTTCCACAATTGTTATGGGGATTGTAGGGTGGGGATCAATTAAGCTTGTGAGGTTACTTCTACAATTGAAGCAAGGTCTCATCTTACCTCCGCCCACTTCAGTAGCCTGGGATGGCTAAGAGTGGAGGAGAGAGTATCTCAGCTCTCTGTGTCTGGTCTTCAGGACCTAGATGCTTCTGTTCCCAAATACTTGTTAAATGACCTGCCCAGAGTGAGGGATGCTCACAGGCACTCAACCAGGGGAAGTTCATATGATCTTGTTCCCACCAGTTTAGGGACGCTTAAGGGGAAAAATTTGTTTTATTACGCAACCACTACTCAGTGGATTGCCCTCCCTTCAGCCCTGAAATCCCTAAATTCCCTAGCAAGATTTAAGAATGACCTCAAATCATGGCTCCATCTTAGCACTTCATAGTTCGATCCCTACCCCGGATAGCCCACTCTGCATTGGATTCTTCTCTTGGGGTACCTCTTGTCCTATATGTATTGCTCCCAACTTTTTTATAAGGATTTATTGTGTCCGCCAGGCCGAAAGGCATGGCGAGAGTATGTTTTGCACCCTGTCCGTCCGTCCGTCCGTCCGTCCGTCCGTGTACAGCTAATCTCCATGAAATTTCGCACGCACATTCCCACTATGCCGAGGAAGAAATGCCATTTTTAAATCAGCCTCATGGTGGCACTATAACAGGCCGAGTCGTATTTTTACCTATAACTGCACTGATCTGTGTAAAACTTTGTATGCACACTCCCTAGAGGCCAAGGAAAAACCTTTGCCCTGCATTTTTCACATCTGCCTTTTATAGTGCCACCAGGAGGCCGACTTATGAAAAACACATTTCTTTATATTAGTCCTTCCCATTTTATCCAAATTTCACGCAAATCGGTACACATGATCTCTAATAGTCATGTGATTAAGATGGATCTGTTTGATTTTTCATATTCCATCCTGATTGGCTAAGATTCACACCTAAAGTTTGCAGTAGTGGCTTGTTTTGAACAAAATGCCGCAAATCATGAACGCAGCCCGATTGCGGTCAAACTTTGCACGCACATTCACATTATGTTGAGGAACAAATGCCACCCTTTTCCCATTGGCCTGTTATAGCGTCACCAGCAGGTCTAGATTTACAGAGGACTATGTCTAAAACATTTTTAATGCAAATGTTCTCTAACACACACACACACACACACACACACACACACACACACACACACACACACACACACACACACACACACACACACACACACACACACACACACACACACACACACACACACACACACACACACACACACACACACACACACACACACACACACACACACACACACACACACACACACACACACACACACACACCCCCCCCCCCCCCCCTTCAATTCCAGAGCCACAAACCAACAGTCACTGAACATGTTTCACAGCCACACCGGGCCCCAACATGACAGCAACAGAGCTACTGTACAGAACCACACGACACAAACAGCATACAACAAAAACTGCTTCATCCTGACTAGTTGTTGCTTTACCAAATAAAATAAAAGTGAAATTAAACACACAAATTCGATCAAATCCTTTAAAAGATAAGCCGCTAATTAGCTAAGCTAAGTCACCTGCAGAAACCCACCTCAGTTTGGTCAGATAGAGATAATGCTCTTCTGTTTCTTGTTTCTTGTCACACATTTGTTTTAGCAGCTTTCACCACTCTGGTAAACACTGACAACTCTACACAACGTCCATGTGGAGTAACGTTACATTATGAGTTGTTTATTTTGATATTTTACTTCCAAACATTGCAGAGCTTGTAACAAACTGTGTGTGTCTGTCTGTGTGTGTGTGTAAGAGTGGGGAGGGGGGTGGGGCCTGACAATTGGAGGACTTATAAAGCCCGCCCCTCCCTCCCTGCTTCCTAGGGAGTGTGGAGAAATAACTAACTACCTCCCAGGTGCAGGGTTTCTCAAAGTGGGTGCCCCGCCGTGGCACCCTAGGTGCCGTGACACAAGTCCAGGGGTGCCACAGCAGGATACTTTGATAATATTTGGAATTCATCAATATCACTTCAGTTTAACCACTTAGACTTAGTAAAACGGACCTCCAGAGCCTACAAGTTCAGCTCATGTCATTCTCTCTTAGAGGACAACTTAGTTTTTTCACGTTTTGGCCTATAACTCTTGAACTGTATAGGCCAAAACGTGAATCTGCCTGTTACAGCGCCACCTTGAGGCTGATTTGAAAAATGTAGGGTGGCATTTCTTCCTTGGCCTAGTGGGGATGTGCGTACAAAGTTTCACGGACATCGGAGGCCCCCGCCCCCCAGTTAAAAATCACTAAAATCACTATAACGATAGAAAGCAATACATGATTTTTTTTTACACTCATCTTTTAATTATTATCATTACAAACTAATAAAATAACCCTTGTTGTAAAAAAAACTAAGTTGTCCTTTAAGAGAGACTCAGAGACGACAGACCTGCCAGCACTCTCCCCTCAGTGCTCTATATTATTTTTCTTATAGGCTCGGCTTTCCATCCACACACCTGCACTACATGTGTTCCACACATCCATAGTATACACATTCATACACCACTGATTTACTGACTCCACACCTCACAGGATCCTTATCTAATCTGTTCAGTTATGCCATCCATTTATATCGTAGTTGATTATGTTAATTCTTTAATAAACATTGGTTATTGATTTTACACCTGATGTTCCTTCCTTATTTGTCATGGATTTCAGCCAGCCATGACACTGGGGACACCCTGCCCCCCTGGATTCGCAATTTATCTGTGCCAGATTAAATTATCTGCCATATGTGTTTCTTCAAAACACACTAGGGTCATGTGATCAAGATGTATGAGTCAGACCCGATTCCAATTGGCTATGACTGGCTTCCAAAGGGCCCTGGGTAGGCAACCCGGCCTGGCGGAGACCTGTGCTCTGAGGAGCACACTTTTCTAGTTTTTATTTGTTACATGGTTGTTTGTTGCGTGTTGTTCTACAGTATGTCTCAATGTGAAAATCACAATGCAAACAAGCTTTGGCTTTTTTGTGTATAATCCACGTTGGCATTTTTCTAAATAGTGACATTGTTGTGATCTATCTATCTATAATTAAACTGAGGCAATATGTACAAATCACAAAACCGGGGAGGAGAGCCAAGGGCATGCATGCACCCGATACATCCATGACACAAACGCACAGACGCATTCGTGTCGCATGTGATACACGTGATGCACCATAATTCAACCTTATTACAATCAAATATGTAAATCTTATATTGCTTATACTGGTCTAATGGTGCCTATTGTAGGTGTGTTTCACCTTAAATTTAAATAGTTCATCTTCATCATTTATGATTATTATGAATGATGATCGGCGCATTTTGGTGCCCCTTCTGGAACGTGGTGCCCTACGGCCTACTATGCACAGTGATGTGCATCTACACGTGTGTGTAGCGGCGGTCCTGCTGGTTGACAATGTAAATTGATTTGAAGCAGAGGGCACACTGGATTGGTCACCAGATGCGGCACCATCTTTAATGTAGTTTGGACATTGTTTCATTTACCTCTGGATAGTAGCTTCAACAGGTCACTGCACGAGGTCATATTCAAATGAATGATGCACTTAACCTTATTAATTGCATTTCTTTCTCTCTCTAGAGGGTATAACGTCGGTGATGGTTAAAGCCGACACAACACCAATAGATTCCCACAACTTAACTCTGACCTGTGAGGTTACTGGGCTCTATGACTCTATCTACTGGATGAGGAATAGCACACGTCTTGACAACAACTGCTCCTCCATCAACTCAAACATGTCTTTCTGCATCATGAACAACTCACTGCACTTCAATCCGGTCACAGTATCTGAAGATGGGAACTATTTGTGTGTTGCTACCAATACTATCCGCCCACATCCGAGCCCTGGGTACAGCCTGCGAGTGAACTGTGAGTGAACATGTGCTGTGTTGATGCTATATGAGAATTAATTACATTGATCTGTAGGCCTATACAGCCTACTTATGAATGGGTGTATTTTAAGTATCCAAGGGAAGTTTTCACAGTGAGATATGTACTAATTAGAGATGTACTAATTATGTAAGGCAGCAGCATAATTGCAACCTATACGGTACCGTCTATCACCTCTCAGTGATTTGATACTCTATTAAGGTATAGGAGAATTTCCCAGTTAACGTGTGTGCACTTTACACAAAGAGCAAAAATGATTGCCACTTCACAATGCAATATTTGACTGAAGTGTGTCTCTACAGATGGCCCTCTAGATGTGACAATCACAGGACCAGGATCAGTGGACCAGTACACAGTGGCCTCTGTGTCACTGGTTTGTTATGCTGAATCCCGTCCAGATTGCGAGTACCAGTGGTTCTTCAACAGCCAACCATCAGCGCATGCTCATACCGCGACTATAGAAATAATTGCCACAAAACCGAATGAAGGGAACTACACATGCAAGGCAAAGAACCCTGTGACCAACATCACAATGTCCCAGACAAAACAATTGCTTATCAGTAAGTGACCAGCCTCTGGGCCTTTTTCCCCATGTTGCACGTTAAAGGGATAGTTCGCCCCCAAAATGTTCTATAGATTAGTCACCCCATGGAGACTTGAATTCATGGATATCCTTTTGTTTTTGTCGCTTTCCTAAGCCAAAAATTTGATGACCGGCCGCGGTTCTGGTAGGAGACACAAAGAGTCTCCTCTGTGTCTCCTACCAGAACCACTGCCTACCGGTCCGCTGGTCATCAAATTATTGGCTTAGAAATGCGACTAAAACAAAAAAATATCCATGAATTCAAGTTCAAAACTGTAACCTGCTAAGTTTTCCCTCACCTTTTGCTCTCTCTCTCTCTCTCTGACTCTCTTAGATCGCGCATCTGCCCGACCGCTCCTGTCCCCAGGTGGTGTGATGTTGGTGGCCCTGCTGACTCTGACTGTCATCAGTGAGCGATTGACCCACTGAGTACTCTACACAGTAAAGTCCTCAGTGTTCATTTAACACTGTCAGAGTTAAATTGACACTGATATTACTGTGTACAGAGAATTCCTATAAGTCACTTTACTGCCTTTATTACTATTACAACGAACATGAACTTGAACATGACCGAAGGCTATTGAGATTATATTCTCAAGTGATGCCATATTTTCAAATCATGTAATTTTAGGAATCAGAGGGCTGGCCAAACATTATGTTTTCAGATATTAGGTTATTGTCATGGTTATTGTTTTCAACTGTATTTGTGTACTGTTCTTAATATACAACACAAAATATTAATATATTGAGAGTGAAAGGGCAATGTCCCTTCTACTATTGCACTGCCCACGCCTTGTCATTCTTTTGTAGTGAAGTGTTTGTATAGTATAGTTTTCAGATGTTTAAACCAGATGTACGCCTCATAATCTCAAATACATGTAAATTGTCTTTTTAATAGGATGTGTCATGTGATTTCCAGTAATTATTTTCATAAATCAAATGTTTAAAAAAGCAATTTTTCATTGAGACTTTATTGTGGTAATACATCACTTTCTACTAATCAAATCATGCAGTCTATATGCAAATCATGGTTATAGTCTAGAATGTTGGATACTGAGTAACAAATGCATTTGTGAAAACATGCGATAATCATTATTGAAAAGGTGGTTATAGAAAAAGAGTTTGGTGGACTTAAGGGATAAGGAGATACTTTTGTCACACAATACCAATCACCATGACTAATGTTAAGCAATTTAGAACATATTATATTAGTATAATATATATATTACATATAATATTAGACTGTAGAAATGTTAGGTATCACATATCCGAGGAGACATATCCTCTAGTCTATGTATGAAAGGCAAGGCACTATGCTTGCAGTTCAGATGGGGACGCTGGGAGTGTTTCTGCGGTTAACGCCCTTCTTCATTCCTGAAAACTTGCGGCATATCCTCTTGTTCTCATATTTCCTTGTCAGACACTTTGTTGCCCCTTCACGGGCGTACCGGTAGTGAATGGTACCATGGGATAAGGGAAAAGGTACACTGATGAATACTTAGATTAATAATTACATTTTGTGTTATCAAGATGTTCACATTATCAAGATGCTCCATACACAATCACTATTATGGAGATTTATTGACATTTATTACGTAAAGCAGTAGGTTCCTTTCTCATTATTATCTTTTTTTCAATGCCTACTGGTAACTCACATTTGCGGGAGCGTTTGCCATATTGCTGGCACAGGCAGTTGGCATTCACCGCCTCTGTTCTCTGCCCTGAATTGGACAAAGATAAGCATAGTCAGTGATGGCATGAGTGTTGAGTTATTGTTACACCTGTACTACATGCAAATACTGATATAATATTAGAAGCTAGTATATTTAATTGAATTATACGTCACTAAGTATTTTGTCCTGTGTCACTAACCTTTACAGTCACACAGTCTGCTTTGCTCTCTGAGGGCGCCGGACTGATCCTCAGTTCCAAGAGCCACTTCAGTGTCCAAACCTGGAACATGGCTCACTAAACATATTTAAAAACTTTAAGCACAGCACTGTCACAGTTATGAATACTCATGTTTCAAGTTATAAGTCCCATTTTTTTGGGTCACAATTAGTTTAGTTGATTTAGTTTTGACTTCATGGGATTGTACGTGATCAGACTAAGTATATTATACCTTATTTTAATAGCTGTATTTTATCTATTTAGCAGACGTAACAAACACACATCTCACAACAATGACATCAACCCAGTCAGACCCAAATCTCACAAAGAATTGTTTGAACTTGTATTGTCTTCATACTAAAACGTTGGCTTACAATACAGATACAATCACAATGTAAGCCTCCCATGACTTTCTGAGGTTGCCCTCTTTGAAGCCATTAAATGTTAAAAAGTGCGGTCCCAGCAACTATTTGCTTGATAGACTCCAGGGGTTTGTGAAAATAATACTGCATATACTGATTTGTGGCGTATAGTTGATGGCTCAGCCCAAAACATAAGCACAGAACTACAGAACTACCCACACCATACTTGTAATTAATCTGGCTTGTTCTCTATATACTGGCCAGTACTAGTACTAACGGCAGGGCAATGCAAGAGGAACAAAATATTAGTGGTACATACCATCTGTCACAGTGGTGACACTCATGGCCTTTTCATCGTTTTTAGGAATTCCTATGGAGAAAACCAATTAACTGAATTCAGAAATAACTCCATCCATGTATACACATTTCCATTTCAAATCTCATGCCACCTAAATGAATGCATAAATAAATAAATAAATACCTTGGCCTTGATCAATGAGTGGTACCAGTATCAAAATGAACAGCAAAACCTTTGATTCCATGATGTGACTCCAATAACATGGGGTCCTACTGAAGAAATGAAACCGTTGCTTGTTGTTGGGGGCCTTTATAAAGCTTTGTTTTGAATGGCTCAGAATGATGTCTCATTCAATGACTGTCATATTTTCATGAAGCGTGTCTAGTTCTTCTCACCCATACCTGCCGTGGGGTTTGTTAGGACTCGATGGAAAGAGTATATCTTTGCCAAAAGAAAATATTGTTGAGTCATGGCTGTTGAATAATCTGGCTCAAAGGCATGGTAGTGCGGGACCCACATGATACTGACCTATAGGAGCAGACAGCAGCAGTGCTCTTATTTTCTGGCTCAACAGCAACACCAAACAGTAAAATGAACAATATGTGAATAATGCTTCAGTTATGGTTTTGCCAATTCTGTGTTTTATGTTTTGAAACGTCATTGTTTGACAACATTAGTCTCTCAACCACCAAGTGATGAGATATCAAATTCTAGAGATAGGACATACTGTAGCTGTCCTCTTTACTTACCAAGTACCGAGCGCAATGGAAGAAAAAAACGTTATGTTGGTGTGGTTGTGTATGTATTATGAGAAATTGGACATTGAGTATCAAAGATTAATGTTTCAGCAGCATAAATATCTCATGCTAGACAGATATTCCTGCAATCAGTCACAGCTACGGGTACTTGATCTTACAGTCTGTCATCACTGATGCACTGAATACTCCCGCATGTAAATACCCACCTAAAAGGAAATATGATCTGGGCAGAGAAGAAAAGACTTATAAAACAGGGAAACATTATCTCTTCATCTAGCCCTTTTAATGCTTGACAAGAAGTTGGGAGTTTCAGTATATGGACTGATACTATGGAAGGTTTGAGAATGTTCATTTGGAGTAAAGGTTTTAGAAGAACTCTACCTTGAATAAACAATTACAATATCAGCCAAATGTTCAAACAATTTTCTTGAATAATAAGTGTAAAACCAGTCACCCAAACGTAATAACATACTTGTACTGTACATGTACTATTCATAATGCACTCTTGTTGCCCATAGCGGTTCAGAGCAATGCTAAAACCTGACCAAGCAGCAATGCATCCAATGAATGAATGATTCTCAATAGCACCACAATCAGCAAACAATGAAGAACGCCCAAAATGTGCCTTGGTTTTGCATTTAATGCATTCCGACATCACAGAATCAGCCATCCCTGAAACATCATTCAAGTTCAGTAACAGTCCTTGTCCAAATATCCTCATGAGCCGTAGTGAAGCTGTAAAGTGAAACCTTGCAAAGGGAGTCAAATAGGCCTTTCATGTCTTAAGAGGAGATTGAACTTGAAGCACAAGCACGTACGCATATATACCCATACAACAGCTTAACAATCTACTCAAATACATACAATATCTCTGCAGCCAAGCAAAACCTGTCATAAACATTGCTTTAAACATGTGAGACAAATTGTAAACGGGGCCAATGGTGGAATGGCAATGATAATATTACAACATATAGCATAACGATCAAATAGTAGAGTGGATTGATGTATTTTGCCAATGATTGATCACTATGTTACAACAAATAAAAAGAAACGTGGTCACCTGAACGCACACATACAAATGAAGCCACATCAAATATAAAAGATGTGAAAAAATGTATTGAGCCTGACAAACTAAAGCCATTATTCAAAGCAATTTTCTTTAATTACTAAAGAAGTGAGGGCAGTTCTAATATTTGTTTTACTCCGTTTTCACCAGATATCCTGGCATATTGCAGCACATTTAACTTGCAAATGCAGCATAAACACAAAGGAGTTTATGGTCCCATTAATAGTGACAGTGGTCACCAACCCTGGCCATGGAGAGAACTTTCACAAACTACTCTTCTATCTTAAACGTGCCACTATTTGATTCCGTACATTGATTAAGGTATTAATAAGGTAACAACAGTGTGAAGCCTGATTTATGCTTCTGCGACAAAGTGTCGCACGGCAGAAATAACATTCTCAACTGAATACGTGTCAGCGTTATTTTTGTCGAGTGACGCGCCACACGACACTTTGTCGCCAAAGCATAAATTAGGCTTGATGCTCTCCATAAACAGAGACAGGGAACACTGCGGTAGTGTCGGTCTGTGACCCAGCAGTCAGTGTTGTGGGTAGTTGGTTGTCTCCTCATTGCTCGGCTGGCTTCTCTAGCATGGACTTAAGGTGGGCGTGTAAGGGTTGGCACACGGTCTGGTAGGCCTGCGGAGTCAGATGGAGGTAGTCATACAGGTCCTGGTGATTGATGCCTCCATCGGAGTGAACAAAGCCAGGGTCCACGTCCAGGAAGGAGGCGTGGGGGACAGAGGACACAGCCTCCTTGACCAGCCGGTTGACCTGAGCGTTTCGTTCCCGTAGCGGGTTGGGCATCTTACCCCTGGGCAGTACCCCCTGGAAAACACATGAACGAAAACAGCAAAGTTTATTTGTAACTGAGAGCTCCAACACCTAATTTTTCACCTTTTTTTCTTATACTAGGTGTCAGTATGTGTAGAAAATTAGTATATCGAAGATTTGCAGTAATGTAGCCGACCTCTGTGGAACAATGCAGACACTGCCTTAATTTTGTTAAACCACTCTTTCTCCAATTTGACTGTAGGTCAACCTTATTGACCCCAAACAAGGGATTTACTGTCTTCTATCTCAGTGTTTTTGTGTGTATTTGCCTTATTTACAAAGCTGGGCCAAGTTATATCTTGCTATGACAGGGGTTGGGTAAATGGGCTGAGATACCAGCATACGGCACTTTCCACTTTGCCAAGGGAATTTTTTTCTGGTGAAACTCAAGAGCTGTGAATTCTAAGATTGCACACAAGACTGCATTTGTTCGGTTCATAGTGTGCATGAGTGCATATACAGTTACAACCATTTATAAACAAATCCTTTGCACATTGTTGACGTATTACTGAATACATGAGCATAGGACAAGATCAAGTAGTCTACTACTAGCGATGTGAAAGTCTGCTGCAAATATATCATACCTCAGGATGGTCATGAGACATGGCTGAAACGTTGTATGTTTCAATAAATTGTTTTAAACCATGTGCTTGCGATTTTCAACTATTTTCAATAGCAACATAAAATCTATAAAAAGATAATGAACAGACAAGGTTCAGAAATAGAAACACCTACAAGTACAAGGGTATGGGCATGGCGGAGCTTGTTCTTGATGACTTGGACAATGGCCATGATGCCGCCACAGATCTGTTCTGCTGTTTGACCGTGGTTATTGGTGCCCACCCACAGTACAACAACCTGGACACAACAGACAAGAATATAATATAAATAATGAAGACAACTTGATTAACATGTTTAGTTAAATAGATCTTGTCTCGCAGATCTCAGAGTCAACTTTGGTGTGTTTTTATGTTACGTAACGGTAAGATAGAAGCTTTCAAAATTGTTGCTCATCTGATGGCTATGAAAACATTTGTAAAATATATATATATAAAAATCAGTATTTTATCCCATACAGTATATGGGATACTGTTGCTGTGTAGCATCTTTGTGAGGACAAGAAGTTCACTGATTTTTACACATTACCTTTGGGCTGATGTGATCCAATTCTCCATTGCTCAGTCTCCATAGTACATGCTGTGTTGCATCGCCACCTACCCCAAAGTTGAGGGCATGGAGGGGAGAAAAGAGCTCTCGCCAAACCTGCACACAAAACCATAACATAACAAACTATAGCCTATGTGCAATCACTTGTTGTGATGAATGCTCACAGAGTTACAAACAAGTCATTCCGTCTAAAGTGATGTCATGATATTAAGACAAAATGCAATAATGCATATCATGTAGTGCTAAGCACAAAAAAAACAAAAATCTGTGAACAAGGCTTACCGCAAATTGGTGCATGAGCTGAACAAGAGAGTCTCCAACAAACAGGACATCTGGTTCCTTGTCCTTGCTGTCAGACACAAAGCGGTTGTGCTATAGAAAGATAAAGAAAGTAAAAACATATAGACAGGTATTACTTCATTATACAAGAAGCATATGGCAAAATATGCAATATTCATATTACTCGGCTGACATCATCAAGCATACAGTATGAGTAAGCAACAGCACCCAAGGCCTAGACAAGCAACTGTGAGTGTGAACTGGAATTCAGGCCAAGGTAGAGTGACATTATTTAAGCACTGTAACATGTAGGCATCAAAACAGCTGGACTTACTGAGAATAATGAATAATGTCTTTCACACACATCCATCTTGGTTTTGCACACTTTTGGGGACATTGCATTGACTTACATTCATTATATTTCCCATTAGCCAAACCTTATAGCCATACCCAACATAAACCTAACCATTACCCTACCCCAACTGATACCTAGCTATTATACCTAGCTATTTTCATATAGCTAGGCTATATGAAAATGCAGTACAACGAAATTTGACATGACATCCAGGACAGGTAGTTTGATGTCCAAAATGTGGACATCACACACGCACACACATATACACGCGCACACTACACACACACACACACACACACACACACACACACACACACACACACACACCAGAGACATCCATCGTCCGTCTCCTTGGCTGTCCTCACAAGGAGTGGGTGTGGCGGCGGGGTTCGAGTCTCCTGCACTCATTACTGTTCTCTATCTGCGATTGGAAAACAGTCACACAGTCACGTTATCGATTTGGCCACCAATGCAAATCAGATCAATAGATAAACACGTTATAACCATTGATTCCTCTGTGCTGAATCATGAGGAGCGGCCAGTCAGTAAAATGCTTGCAGAACAATAAACGTTAAGATAGTTGTGTCACGCACGGCAAAGGCAACCAGCATGCAATTCTATGACACGGTTTGTTTGTTGTGGACGTTAAAACATCGCAGTTTTAAATCACTCACGAACAAATCATAACAAAACCCAAAAAACAGACTAAATACCGTATTGTATCAGGTCTCCTAATTCAGTTCCTGGAAGTAAAAAAATGCACTCCATCCGAATCTACCATTGAGCACCACGGGGTGGACATAAACGTAGGGTCGTGCATTCGTCCGTTTCGGATGTAGTGTAGTCACTGGCGTTAACATTAACGTCACTTGATAACTTTACAGTTAGGACTGTACATAAAAATCACGTGGAATGAGTAGCAAAGTGTGTTGTTTAAACGCAGACACGTACAGAGCACGCCCTGGTCCAGAGCGTTAGTGAGTTCTCTCTAACGCCCTGCTCTGCTCATAGACCGACAATTCCACTGCCGTGCGAGGTCTCCGTCTTTAGTTGAAAAACAAAACTATTTCGCTACTCACCGGGAAAAAAGCAGTTTTGTGTTGTTGAAAATGTATTCTCCAGGGTGGGAAGCCTCTCAAGACCCCACCTTCTCTGTATAATACACTTTCTGGGCAGAAAGTAAAATACGTCCGCCAGATGGAAATGATTGTATTTACTCCACTGCGCCCTCTACAGATCTGGTTAATATAAATGATCATTGACCAGATCTGTAGAGGGCGCAGTGGAGTAATAAAACAATTTCCGTCTGGCGAACATATTTTATTTTCTGCCCAAAAAGTGTATTATACAGAGAAGGTGGGGTGCTGAGAGGCTTCCCACCCTGGAGAATAGACTGTCAACAACACAAAACAGCCTTTGTTTCGGTGAGTAGCGAAATAGTTTTGTTTATTTTTTACTAAAGACGGAGACGTCAAACGGCAGTGGTATTTTCGGTCTATGAACAGACCAGCGCGGCTGGCAGGGCGTTATAGAGAACTCACTAACGCTCTGGACCAGAGCCAAGAGCACCAGAGCCTCCCCCCTTCATGGATAGAAGTGGACTCGTCCAACGGTGTGCGTTCGTGAGGGTCGGTGCTGCGTGCAGTCAGAGCAGAGACCGCGGCACGTTGCCGAGCAACGTCCTTTTAAACCTGACCAACCGATATTTGGGTGAGTAACCCGTTTGTTTACCGATAACGGACGATACAAATAAGTGCTTCGCAAGTGTCGCATTTACCGTCGATGCTTAATGCTACTTTTTAAGATAGTTGCGTCCTGATGGATGGACTTTTAACGGCATTAAATCAGCACTGAATGAAATGCTGCTTCGGGTCGAGGTGCACCGACCTGGTGGTCATCAACGTTACCTGTAACGTTCATCTTTAGGGCTTGATTAGCTCGCTACTGAGCTCGCCATTAACTAGCATAATGATCATAATTATGACTTTTTAGCCACTTTAACCCCCGCTTCCATATGATTTGCATCATTAATTTAAAGGCCAAAATCTGTCATATTTATGGGCCAAAAGTATTGCAGATCTACAAGCTCAGCAGCAGTCTCTGTGATGCAACCCACTTGTAGATCAGCCTATGTTAGATAGCACAAGTATTACAAAGTACAAAAGTATTGGTATCAAAATGTACTTAAAGTACCAAAAGTAGAAAGTACTCATTATGCAGGATGTCCCATTTCACAAGTTTTCAAATGTTTAAAATGTATACAAATCATTTGAAAATGGCAGATCTACAAGCGAAGCATTGTGAGCTTGTAGATCGGCTATTTTCAAATGGCTGAAATGTATATAGGGCTGAAGTGGGTATGCATGTTTTGTAATAATAATCAAAATCTACAAAGTAACTAAATTAATAATTGTAGTGGAGTAAAAGTATAATATTTGCCACTGAGATGTAGTGGAGTAAAAGTACTGAAAATTGGAATTACACCAGTAAAGTAAAAAATACCTCAACATTGTACTTAAGTACAGTACTTGAGTAAATGTACTTAGTTACTTCACACCACTTAATTTAAATCTGTCATATTTATAGGCCAAGACAAGAGTATTGCAGATCTACAAACTCGGAAGTCTCAGTGATGCAACCCTATGTGAGCTTGTAGATCAGCTATTTTAGATAGCCCAAGTATAAAGCATAGGACTTATGTGGTTAAACAACGAGACAGTCGCCTCAGAGAAGTATTTATTGTGTTGGATTTTCCACTGTAAATAAGTTATTGTTATCTCTTCACAGCCACCCACTTCAGCATGAGCCATTCATCAGGCAGAGCCTTGCCAGGGGGAAAGCATGTCCAACACCTTAAGACAACAGAAGAAAGATGTAGCCCAGTCAACCGAACTTCTACAAACTGCAAGTCTTTTAGCCATTGTGATAACATTGATGGATGCCACAGCCATGAACATAAAATGAAACGACTGAAGACACGCAAGCAGAGAAGCAAAGACAGGAGAAATGTGCAAGAAGGTCATGGGGTAGGTGCACCAAGGAGCAAATCGTATCACCACAGAATTAAAGATATGACACATTTCAATAACTGCTGCCAACATAGACCCCACTGTGCTCCAAAACGAGATGCAGTGTTTGCGCAAGTCTTTCCCGCAGCCCAGGAGCCCAGCATCATCACAGATTGTCGTCTGATAGGGCATCGAGGCCTTTTCAACCATGAGGTGAAATCCATTGATATTGAACGCCTGCTAAGTGAACAGAGGAAAAAAGAAAAGGTCACACTGAAATGGAAAACGAACATGACATCTTTACATTTTCCATCATCTTGCCTTCCTTCTCCTGGCTCCAGTAATGATGTTGCTGCTGTTCTCTCTGTTGAGGGAGTTGAGAATGAGGCAGTCTCTGCTGTATGTACAGAAACCCAGGAAGTTTGCCTTGAGAATGAAAAAATGGCCTGTCACTCCAACAGCCAGGGATCTGACATCACACCAGGACAGAGAGTGTCACACCAATTTGACCCTTCTTTTGAAAGTGAAAACCCCATCTTCTCATTTGCAAATAGTCCAACAAATGCTTTGCCAACTAACAACAAGAAGTTCAAGCCAATTGTGCCTGAATCGTCAAGAAAGCCACTGCTGACTCCTAGTGGAGACAAAGAGAATACTGGGTCGTTGAAAAAAAAGTCAAAGAGACCATCAAACTCCAGTGCACTTGAACATGGCCCCAATAATCAAGAACCCCAGCATTACCAAGTACAGCGTTGTGTATCTAGCCCAATCCTAGTTGAGATCTCCAGCTCACCTGCAGCTGGAACCAGTGATACCTTTGACACCCAGCAGCAGGGAAGTGGTCTCGATAGCATGTCGACCTCTATCAGCACGATGGCAGCACGGTTGTGCCATTCTCTACAGCTGCCCATTCTGAAGAGAAGAAACTTGTTGGCAGAAAGCAGGGAGATGCTGTTGCAGGCCCTGCATGAAAGACATGGACCCCAGTTTCAGGAGAACCTCTTTAGGGTGCAGCAGTGCCTCAGCTTCACCACCGGTCCCAGCAGTGTAGACAAGGAAGAGGATAAGGTACCATCCACTACAGGTAAGCAAGGCCTGTAAGATACTCGTATGCATACAATCCCGGTGGTTTGATTAACCACACCTAACGTCCCTATTCTGGTTATGTCATATTAGGTGAACAATCAGCGAAAACAGGCAAACATTTGGTGAAAGTAAAACAAATCTACAATTTCACAACGCACCTCCACATTGGTGCGTTGATCTGTTATTTTCAGCAAAGACATATGGAGTAGAGGAAAAAGGGAGGGGAGGGGACCAAGTACTGACCCCTGGGGGACCCCGGTCATCAAAGTATAAGGTTTAAGTGGTTAAAGGTTATAGTTATTAAACAACAGATTAATGGAAGGATATGATGATGTAAAGCAATATCAAGATATAATAGATAATATCCAACTTAAAGTGTCTCTTTTAAAGGAATGTATTAGTGTGTGATATTACAGCATTGTTATAGTAATTATCTCATTCTTCTACCATTTGCAGAGAAATAGGCCAACAACACTGATTAATATTAATTTATACATGCTTTATGTTTTTGTCGCTTTAATTGTCTTGTTTTTTTTGCAGTGTGAGCATTACAGTTTGATCTAATGTACATATCTGTCACTGTCACCTAACAGATACAGCGTTTCGAGTAAGCAGTGTGAAAGAGTCAAATTTAGACACCCAGAGAACATCACTCAAAGGGAGGAGGAAGCAGCGAGGTTCCAACTGGAGGTCCCCACCACAGCCACAGAAGAGACTGGAACAGGTGAGACAATAACATTTAGAAATTAAGTTAGCCATTGGTGTTCACTTTAGTATCTAGTACACAAACATAAGCAACCAATAGTAATTATTATAGCGGTCAGAATTGGTTGCTTGATTCTAAAGGTTAAGAAAAATACAATTCAAAAAGGCTACTCCAGGTGACAAAAAAATTACTAATTCTCAAATGCACTACACTCTAAGAGCCACTTGACACTTATGTTCATCCATTAACTTGTGTTCATTTAAGTGATTTTAGTGATTTATTTTTTGTTTGTTTGCTTGTTTGTTATAATAAGTGTTAAATAGCTCTATATTCCAATAGCAAGTATTGCTATAGTATAGAGTGTTTGTTCAATGACAGGGGTCTCCCCATCTCTCCTGCTCTTTAGTAATCAGCAAATACATTTTCAGGTCGGGATAACATTTTTCATCAAATCAGGAGAGAGAACTCATACAGGGTACAAGATAAACAAGGGAAATAGGCAGACAGTGATGAAGCAAATAAATCATCAGACAAAATTGGAACTGGAACACAAGCTGATATATAATATTTGTGGGGTTCTCTCTCCTGACTAACAGAATATAGAGCTTTTAACCGTTTAAAAACATCACTTGCGGCACTTTAAGTGGGAGATTTGACCACAAATGTACTGTATATCCTTTGATCATACATTATTGTATATGCCAGAACTAGACTGTGTTGAACAAATTAGTTTATTTTGAGTATGAATACTTTTTTAAACAGAACAAAATATGTGGTCTATCTTTGAAGGCAGCAGAGTGCGTGGCCAGACCCAGTGTGGAGAAGGTCGGGGATTTTTTTGATGAGTTGCTGAAACCTCGTTCCTCCTCTCCGTTCTGCTTTGATTTCCTTCCCTCTGAGACGTTCCCCCCTTCACCCCGTCCCAGGTTTGCTATTCCAACCGTGTCCGCCTGGGAAGTTCAAGTGTCACCTCCTCAGCCTTGGGAGAATAGATTAAATAATGTAAGAATGAGAGAGTCAGCTAAGGAGGGTTGTTTTAACAACTCCTTTCTGAACCATGTCAGAGAAATGAGAGGAATCGGTAGTGGGGCTCAACAAAGTGTTAGCAGCAGGCACTCCTCCCTGCATTATTCAGAAGGACGGTCAGATGGACCTCCATCCACATTCAGGCACCCACCGCAGCCACAAGATCCGTTTGAATTTGACAGGCACTCTCTTGCTACTTCGTTGTGCCCTCAAGTTTGCTATCCTCAGGAGAGCAACCAGCTACATTCTTTCTATCATTTCAATCACCCCCAAACCAGCTCGTTCCTCCGCTCCCATTACAGTAACGTGATGCATTACCCTCCATCTCACATGCTTGATAAAGGCCCTTCACCGATCCTTCCTCCCCTCCCAAGCCCTGAGCAGGGTTTCTTTCCACCAATGAGACTTTACTAATGCACACTGAGGCCCTGCATAGTGCTTGGTTTATCCTTTGTTAGAACTAATCATCTCAGTAGTTCAATCTATCAAAAGTGGCAAATGTAACATTTCTGCCCTCGAGTTTTTATTTTGTCACATTCGAACCAGGACAAAGAATACACAATTATGTATTGTTTTGCATGAGCACGTTTTAATATTGATGCCATCAGGAAATGCTGTTGCACATTGGTTTTTGCAGTTTTGTTTTGTGAGCTTATACAGTGAAATGTCATGCCTAGCAAATGCTCAACACTGAATAAAACTAAGTACAGGAACATTGTCTCTTTCTTATTGTTTTTGTCTTACTACTGCTGCTACAAAGTTGAATTGAGGAACCAAAACCAAAGATTTGTACTCTTATGTACTTAAGAAAAAAATGCCACAAGAAAAGCAATTCTCCCTAAATAACACCTAATAAGTATAATATGGTCTTACTCTTATTATATGACAAAACAATTATTAATGGTGTCCAAATAACTCCAGATTTAGTCTATCTAATTCGGCATATGTTCTCATTCTAAAGTGAGGTCTTGCTCATAATTAACTCACTAATAGTAACACTTTTTAACTTCCCATTCCCCTCAGTTAATATAGAGTAAAAATCTGTTTAACCACTTTAACCCTAAACACATCTGCAATTTGGAAAATAGCTGATCTACAAGCTCACAATGCATTGTGAGCTTGTAGATCTGCTATTTTCAAAAGATCTTGAAGAAAATGAAACATTTGGAATATTTTTAAATCTTTAAATCTTGTATGGTGTCCCTGGCACAAAATATTTTCACATGGGGGTCCACGACCAAGTACATATCAATTTGGGGGTCCTTGTCATGGAAGAAGTTTATTTAAGATGCCCCAAAGTACACAGTACTTCTCATTCCCAATTCCCTCCATCTGGCCCTTACACCATTGGTTCTCAAAGTGGGATCCGGGGGGGGGCACTTTATAATCAATATTCTTTGATTATATAGCGCAACAATATTTTTTTACGCAAATCTTTGCTTCTGGGATCCCTGACACAAATGTTTTTTAGATTGGGGTCCGCAGCCAAATACATATCATTTTGGGGGTCCTTGACATGAAAAGGTTTAAGAACCACTGCCTTACACACTAACAAACAAATAATTGATACACAGAACTACTGTCTTAGTCTTAGGACACAAACTGTATTGAGATTCATAACCTTCTTGGCATCCAGATTTGTTTAGTTGAGTTGGGAACAGACGCAGATTAGATCCACATTACGAGGACATTATATATTATTGCATTATTTTGGAAGACTTGGCAGCTGCTAAGTCAAGGCAATATACTGTACCTCTAACAGTTTTAAATCAAGGCAATATACTGTATATCCTCTAACAGTTTTCTGTTGACGTTAGTATTTACTATCTAAAGCGGCTTTGTACTTTGATATTTTTTATTCTTCATTTGCATTATTTTGTCCTGTTTTGTATGATACACATTCCATGTTGTCTTATATTATTTTTTATAAAACCTCTATACTGTGTTTACTGTTTGTTACACTATTACAGTAAATAAATACCAATAAACAGATCTTAAAGAGTTATTTGGACACTATTAATGCTTGTAGTTTTGTATTTAGTCATAGACAATATACAATATACCATATACGTGTTATTTAAGCAGAAAGACTACTGTGGTACTACCTTATAAGGCCCATAATTCATGTACAACAATTTCATTACTATCAATAAGCACACAGTAATTAGGACATTGAGGAGAACTTTGTTATAATGGCCTTGTGGTTGTAAAATTTGGGCATACAGAATAAAGCTAAGTCCTTTATAATGACTAATAAAATGCCAGTAGTATGCTACTAATTTGCATGCTATTTGGCTAATGGTGAATATAGATACCTAAATATGAAGTGTTACCGATTAAATGGCAGCCATTTGTGCTAAAATCACTGCATCAGTTTCCCTAATGGACCCTTTTCACACACTTAATGATAAACAGCTATAGCTACTGAAATAAATACTGGTTAAGTGTGATTTATGTGTACCAGTAAGCAAGCATTGACAACACTGGCACATCTACAGTATATAAACATACCGTCGCTGTTGGGTGGAACGCATTGTCACATAGCTATGTCCAAAACCATTCCTTTTTATTATGATTTCTAAAAAAAAAATTAATAACTGATCTACAAGCTCACAACAACTCGCATCGCGACATATCGTGTTTGTAGATGTGCTATTTTCACAACGTTTGTGCGACACTCTTGTATGATGAAGTAGGGCATTAATTTAAGAAAACGCATAAAAAGTTGAAATATAGACAAAAACAAGGTTTCTGCCTGACAGAAACGGTACTCTCTTTTCATTGTATTAGCTGCAGCTGTGTTTACGCTGCATTGTCACATCCATGAAAAAGGTCCATCAAATTATTAAATTACATCTGACAATCCCTCAGATTTTATTTTGGAAAAACGTTTTCCGCTGTTATAATTTTTATGATTTTTATATCTTTTTAAAATAAGAACTAAATAGTCATATATTCTGATAGCTCAGAATGGGGCTCATCATTGAAAATTCAAAAATAAAAGATAAATCTTTCGCATATGTGTGCAAAAGGACTTAATCTACAAAGCTCAATATAGAAAATGTACTTAAAGGAGTAGCTAACCCAAAAAATTACTTATTTTCTATCAATTGCACACCCCATGAAGCCTATTGGGGTTTATACATGGATTTATTTGTTTTTTTGTCGCATTCCTAAGCTAATAATTTGATTCCTTTCTCCTACCGGCTAATGTATCCGGTAGGAGACACAAAGTAGATTATTTGTGTCTCCTACCGGAAATACATCCGGGCATCAAATTATTGGCTTAGGAATGCGACAAAAAACAAAATAAATCCATGTATTCAAGGCTTCATGGGGTGTGCAATTGATAGAAAATAAATCATTTTTTGGGTGAACTCCTCCTTTAAGAGTATTTTATATTTTTGACATCTCTGGGATTTAAGAATACATTTATGTTTAAGTATAGATTTGTTCAAAGGTCATTACATTGGCTTACCTGTTTAAATAAATGTCAGTTCAGGCAGAAAGTTGGTCCAGAGCTATCTTTGCTATAGACTACAGAAAGAGGATATGGGTGGAGAACAGTAATCACAAGGTGTTCCTATATGCACGCCAGTAATACATGAGACCAGAGCATGGGTATACCAAAAAGGTTTTATTGAAATAATGTTGTTCATATGATTAATCTGATTAAAATATAGAAAATAGTCATGTAGAAAATAACATGATTCCAAATAATACACATTAACCAAAATAAAAAAAAATGTCCTAAAATGCACTGACAACAATGTTACTGATATCTACTGTATTTCTGTTAGCATTTCCTTCTCCATGGTAACAGTTGTTGATATACCGATTTGTTTCATATGTTCTAGCCAACTAGAAAAATGGAAGTTGTGGGTAGGACTGAGTAAGGTTGAATTCCCCTCAAAGGATTTGATCTAAATCAATAACTGACACACTTCCCTCTAGGAAGTGGGAAATACAGAGTTCCAACGTATAATTAAATGCATGATAACTCCTCGCTTTGATTGATCATCCCCTCATCTTTTGCTCTCGTGCCAACTGACACAGTCCACAGAAGGGCAGACAGGCCATGATTACCCAGTCATCACACACAGAACCCTGAGGAGAAGCAGAAATATTTGTATGTCAATTTAGTTTAACGCCACAAGATTGGGTAATGCAAACAAAATGATGAAAGCACAGAAAGATTTAATTTAATATATAGCAATATTTTAATATTATTCAAATCAATTGTAATACTATTTAATATTAAGCAATGTATAGAAAACAGTGAAATAGACATCCAAGGCATTTTGTAGAAAAGATCCTAACTCCCAAGGGGAAAAAAAGAATCACAACAAATCACATCAAAATGTATTAAGAAAATAAATATCACTGCCAAAACTTGTTATCCATTTATGCAAATTGGATAATTAGCAGTAAGCAGCCATCATTCAGTGATGCCTGTATACGGCAAATCCTAAAGCATGCTCGTACTCAGGGTGGGGTTTCCTATTCAGGAGTATGAAGTAAAAAAGCAAAATGGCTGCTATTTGAATGTGGTCTGTGTTTGATGGAGCGCCCGCCCAAACTAGAGGCCTCTGCGTTGGTGAGTGATTGATAGACCTGCCAGAGATGCACAAACTATTTCAGCAATGACTCAGAAATATAGATCTAACCAAATGTAGTATTCATGATAATTAATTGGCAATTCATTGTTTGGCTGCTTAATAAATAAAAGCTAAAGCAAGTTATGAAGCATTTGTGCAAAAAGCCAAAGTGTTTTTGTGTTTGGTTGTTTTGTTGTTGTTGTTGTTGTTGTAGTTGTTTATCCCCAGTGCACTCTGGTCAAACAAACTACATGCTTTGGGCAGAAATAAGTTATTCTTCAGGCCAATATATTTAAAGTAACAACATAATTAACAGAAAATTCAGTTAAAAAACATTACTAATGCTCATATGCATTAATGAATGCATATGTTTAAAAGTGAATATTTACTTGGCTCATTCTAATGTTATTGTATACAATTCCCAGACAGCGTACATATCTCCCACAACCCAAGTATGGGTTCCAACCCATTGTTTGCTGCTCTACACCACCCAGACACCTCTCATGCCCCCACAACTTGACTCAGTTTGACACACCCTGTTTCATTTCATATTGATTCATGATTATTGAGAACATGAATTATTTTAATCCCTGCCACAAACTGAATATTCCTTTCATGGCATAAAAATCTGCATCAGCGTTCTTATAATCACCCAAGCCACCTTTAGCTCATTTCATTAATGGAGGAGCTCACTCACGTTGATTCGGTATCTGTGGCGGATGCTTGTCCTCAGAGCAATCATGGCTCCAGGAAGGAAGGGAACACAGCAGCTGTCCCCATTGTCCTGAGCCACTTTGCAGGCCAGGATACAGGGAACAAATGTCGCACAGACCTGGGCAGGAGGGGCAAATCCTTATGTTATTTCATTGGATGTAAGACACTGGGTTATACCCACACACACACTTGTGTCATATGTAAATAGGCTCACACATCATACTTCATCCACAGATTATTGAACACATACAGATGCCGCAGTCTTCACAGCAGTCGCACGCATTTGAACTCCAGTCTGATGAGCCAGATGATACACTGTAGCTTGTGACAGAGACCTGAGGCTGTGAGTTGATCGCGTTTGACTGGAATGCCATGGCTATGAACAGATGAGGAGGAACAAAAAGTGTGTTCAATAAAAGTGTGTTCATGAAGCATGAGTGAGAGAAAGAGGAGATTTGATGAGGTACAAGGATTAGGCTTTTAGTTAAAAATACACAACCCACTACACACACAGTTCAGTAAAGTTAATGTTAGAGATTAACTTGATTGTTTTCCCCTTATTTCTTACCTGTGGAAGTTAGTCTTTTGGTTCCAAAAGCTAGTCAGATGTTTTCAGAAAATCCGCAAATGGGAGTGCACGGCCCCAGTGTTCCACTCTTATACCCAGTGTGACATCACAGTGATACTGGTGCATAGTTTCTCTGCTGTTATGGTGCGCTGAACATTTGCAATATCCGCCTGTCCATTTGGGGCCATATGAATACCTTGCACTGACAAAAGTCAAATGTTTGAGTTTGGGGCGTAGAAGCCTTCAGATCTTTCAAAAGAGTGCACACCTACCATGACGTGGTCCTGTTATCGCTATAGAGTGGAGTACAAAGTGGGCATGTTGTGCATTATTTGTGAAACTTTGAATAGGCTTCACCTTAGGTGTAGGGTGTGTGTGTATGCAGACCTATGGAAGTAGGCAAACAAGAATATACATGTGCAAGGAGCATAAAGCACATGAACTGACTATAGGGATCTGAACCCTCTTATAACTATGTTGTTCTATCATTCAACTCAACCTTAGGTGGGTCCCTAACTGGTTTTACGAACTTGTGTATGACTTTATTTGCTTAAAGAATGTTTGGTTACCACATTTACCACAACACAAAATTAATTGTCCCTTATATTTACTTTGTGTAGTTTTACAGAATAAACAAAAGCTTCCGAGTGGAAGTAGGCTGGTCTTTTTCAAACACAAACATTGTACTATGACAAGAGAGGATTCTTTCATCTGTGTTCACATACTGAGACCCAGATTCTTTAAAATGTCACTATACAGTTGCCATGTAGGAACCTAACATCTACAGACATTACTTATTTGGTTCTGACCCATGAAGACACTAGGGTCGAGGTAATTTAGTTTAACCTGGAGCATTCTCAAGCCTGCCTTTGAATATTTCAGAAATGTTAAGTGCTATGAATGTTAAAGAAAAAAAACATGTTCTCAGTTGAATTAGTTCCGTTGAGTACGATCTACTTTCTCTCTTCAATGGATAGCTTTCCATTTACCTTTCCATGAATTCAATTACATTTTATCCACCGCCAAATAACATTGCCAAGGAATTTGATGTGCACCTGCTCCCCAGATGATGGCCCTTACAGATTGTGTTTACCACGCCTACATCTAAAACAATGTACTGTATGGGCATATTGCCATGAAACTAGCTATTCATGCCCCCCAGAATTTTAATGAGAACCAATGTTAAGTCATGGTGCAGTGTTCCTGTTACTGAACAAACACTCAACAAGCAACATTTACTATGGGAATCCTATATTAAAATTGGCTAATGGGAGGGCCGGCGGGCAGGCATACCTCTAACCTCATTCTGACTTTTTTGTTGTTTTGTGGTACTGAACGTCACTATGACAACATAAACAAACCATAGCCACGTCACTATGACAACATAACCATGGATCATTGAGGAGGTAAAGAGGAACAACCTGAATTGTCCTAAAGAGCTGGAGGTGGGGAGACCCCTGTTACTGAACAAACACTCTATAGCAATTATTACTACTAGAGGTTTGGGCCGCTTCACGGCTCTCACATCTAGATGTTTATTGTCAGTTGTTCCTCTCCTCTCCTCTCCTCTCCTCTCCTCTCCTCTCCTCTCCTCTCCTCTCCTCTCCTCTCCGTAGTGGGCCGTATAGTCACATTTGACCATTCTTTACCACTGTAGACTTAAACAAAACTACAACTTAAAGTGTGTACATGCTTCAAAAATCTTAATCAACTGGACAACTGAGAACTTAGATGATTCTTCCAAAGAAACTATGTTCTTGCAGTTGCAATGTAAGAAACCCACAGTGCTTTAGCTACAGTACTGGACATGGTGCTTTTGTTGTATTTTCCATGTTCCCCCAGGTGTGTCCTCTTCATGGTTTCCATTCATATTCTCTACAATTACCTATACCCTTCCCTTCTACACAGTAAATTCCTGCATGTTAATTTAACTCCAAAATGGACCCATTTGGGTCCATCTTTATACACGAGTAACAATCAGCTGTGTGTACATACGTACATTCCCTATTCTAACACAAGCTAAGAAAACACAGGGCCAACAGGAATGGGATGATTAATGATTGGTATTGTTTGCATGAAATTCATGTGCCTGACAGTCATTCACGTGTGGGTCCTGTAAGCACTCAAAGCCACAGCTGAACGTCTCTTCCTCCCTCTCTCCTCCCAGAAACTTTGAATATGTGCAACGTCCAACAAGACAGCATACAGACTATTTCATTATGTGATGATGATGATGATGATGATGATGATGATGATGATGATTAGTAGTAGTAGTAGTTGCAGTAGAAGTAAGTAGTAGTAAGTAGTAGTAGTTAATTTGTATATTATGTTTCATTTTATAGTTTTTGGGCACTAGGGGCACACTTCACCCAGGTATTGTACTGTAGTCTATGTGAGACGGGTATTTGGGGTAAGGTATTGCACCTGGCAGGGAGGACACATGATTATTTGTAGTGCGGTTTTGTTAACTTTATCAAATTTAAACTTCATTCAAACCCACTGATGCACCATCAATGTTGTATGCAAGCAAAAATAATTCTCTTTAAGATATTCAGCCTTTGGTAGATTTAATCCAAGTTAAATACATGCCTCTGTCTTGCACTGTTGCATTACAATACCCATAAAGAAGGAGGGATCACAGGTAGAGAGGCACATCTTGAACTATGGTTTAAATTATGGATTAAATCTAACATTTGGGACTTAACTTTCTTCTGCCTACATGAAACATGATGTTGAAGCTGCATCATTGGGTTTTAACTAAGTAGAAATTTGATTCATGGCACAAAAAGCCACAACACTTTTAGAGCACAAATATGTTCAGAAAGAAAAGCGTTTTGTTAAAGAGAAGTCATCTACATCAGTCTACCGGTACTTGTTTCTTCTTTTTACTTTTTCAACATGGCAGTAATACGGATAAGGAGACAGGTTAAATGGAGACACAGGAGAGAAGGTTCTGGCAAGATGCAAATCCTTGGGCATTTGTGAGTCCAGATATAGGATACACCACGATTTTTGTCGTGACTTTTTCTTTTACCATATGATTTACGTATATGTACAGACCATCAAACCAATGTGGATTAGCAGGAGGAAGTGCAGCAGCTTTCCAGTTTCACAACAACATCATTTTCGAGACCCTCTGCCTAAACAGACCAAACCACAAGAACAAGAAGTTCCTCTGCGCAAATCCAACAGTACAACATTGTGAAATCATAATGCTGGCAATTCAATTCTCACATCTTTTTTAAAGGAAATTGTAGACTTGTTTTGTGTCTGATCCCAATAAACATAGTTTGGCAGACTCATTAAAAGCTATAAATGCTTTAAGAGTTCAACCCATTTAGCCGTTTTAAGCCTCAATCCATTATCGGAAAATAAATAATGTTTTGAGAAAATTTGATCAGAGCAGTTATATTTTATTTGCCATTAGAATATCTGCACAGGAATTAGAATTAAGTGGGTTTGCATACAAGGAATTGTACTTACATTGCTCTCACAGCAATATATGAGAACAAGTAAGATATAAAAAGTAAATGTAATTATAAAAGAAATAAATAGGAATGTAAGGAATATAATCCATTTGCGCAACATTGTTGTGTACAGTATATTCTGCTATACATTTGTTCATGTCAAGTCATCTTTATTTATCTAGCACATTTAAAACAACAGGAGTTGACCCGAAGTGCTTTCCCAAGGAGGATGACCAATAATAACATGATAAGCATAATACGTCATAATCCATAAAAGCAAAACACATGAATCAATATGCAATACTGTTTTTAATACTTTTTATTTTCTTCTATTACTGACCTACTTTCTTTACCTTTGTTTTTGAAAAGGAAAGAAATCTAATCAAAATAACTTCGAGAAGAAATAAAACACTTAAAACACAATAAAGCTTAATCATTTAGTAAAATTCAAATGTTAAGCAAACAAATGACACATTAAAAAGTCTGTAAAGGCAATTACAAATACATTAAATACATGTGTTTTAAATACATTGAAGACCTCAGACTGAGCTAAAATAAAAAATAAAAAAGTTTGATTTAAAATGCTCAGTGGTGGGGCAGGACCTAATGTGAGATGGGAGATTAATCCATAGGGACAGCAACAGAGAATGCCCAGTCACCTTTTGGACCAGCTTCTTGGCTGACAGCACTGCAAAAGGTTGATTTAACTTGGCCTCCTACTGCAGCAACAACAACAGCATCACAATCTTCCAGGATGTTTACTTCACGCAGTAACGTTTTCAGTTAATTTAACTCTGAGAGTGTACAAATGTACTTGAAACGATCACCAGCACTCACTGAAAGTCCTTTATAGGCTCTTTGGCACTGCAGCAAAGGTACATGTTGGCCGGAGCCTTCCTCAGCGTAATGAATGTACAATCTCAGTTACAACATATTAATGAACACCACACATACAATGCAATGTAAATACGCCAGATTTAGCAAGAATGCAAATTTCCATCCGTAGTCCCTATACAGAAAACAAGCAACATTACAAAAAGAGCACATATAAACATTAAAAGGGTACAAACAGAAGAGAAAAAAACAACAGTAAAAAAGGCCTAGTTTTTACCTAAAATACCAGAGAAAAGAAAAAAGAAGAAGAAAAAGTCCATTTAAGCATATTCGAAAATGTTCACATGTTTGATTGTCCATGATCCATCCACAAATGCATAAATGAACACTGAGGATTTTGCTGTGTACAAGCAGCTAGGGCCTGCAGAAGGAAACAAGGGTGCGAGACAATTTTCACACCATTGTAACCACTTCTGCCGGTAAACTACAGCATTTTATAGGAACATTGATGTAATTTCCTTTAATGTTCTTGTTATATGCAGGCCTATTTTATTTCGGTCCTGCTGATTTGACTTCTGTTGAAACCTCTTTCTACTCACCGGACAGCTGGTTCAAAAGAGAGAAGGTAGGTCTTGCTGCCTTTTTAATATATTTTTTAGCAAGGGTAACATTAAAATATTGAATGAATGAACGAAATATTTAAGAGAAAGAGCAGGGGAGTGACATGCAGCAAATGTTCCGGCTGGCTGGGAATCGAACCGGGGACTGGCTGTCAGGCATTAGAGCACATACGGTACACACCCCAGCCACTCGGTTATCGGGTCTCCCAGGTCACTTTTTTAAATACCGTAGATTTAGAAAATATTTATGATTCTATAAATTGATAATAAATGACTCTATGACAAAAGACCATTGAATCTATGGAAGGCAAAGGACTCAACCTGATAAAGGAAAGGCTCACATTATTTGTCTAGGTTTGCTGACCCAAATCTCTAACTGCTGCAAAACAAGCACTTTCACTTCTCTACCATAAATGCAAAGAAAAAAAATAGAAAAAAGGGTCTGTTTCTCAAATATTATTTAATAAAACTTTGGCTTTTTATACATTTTGCATTGAAATGACATGATTTGACAATGCAGTATGTGCAACTGATACATAATCCATGAAAGAGTAGAACAAAAGGGATTTTATCCAAAGTAAAGTGGAAATAATAATTACGAAACCATAATTTGTTTGTTTTCGTAACCATAATTACGAAAACAAAGAAATAAATACTCCAAAATAGGAATCATACCACATATTAAATATAGTATAAGTGTAAAAACAGCTACTTTGTTATTGTTAAATACATGACATAGGGTATTCATTCAAAATAATAGTCTAATTCATAGGACTGGTTGAATATCAAAATCATCTGCTGTTATGGCTGTAAGGCTGTTATGGGCCCAAGCACCAGCCCAGTGTATCCAGAACAGTTCACGTTTTAGGATCATAGAGTTCATGTTTCCCCCTCTGCGTGCATTTTATACTGCAACAACCCATGTCTAATACATATTTATGACAAGTATACTAATGTGTACCCATTTAAGTGATTGAGCAACCCTGTAGACACCATACCCCTGCCTGCCAACTGGATCCATGCTCAGGTACTCATCTATCCAGGTACTCTGCAGGGTTGTAATAGAGAGAAGTTCATTTTGACATAACTATCCTACAGTACGCACCTATAAATAAATATGTAGAGACACCCGACTGTGAAATATTTGTTCTTTTTTTAACTGCTGATAAGAAATAGAAGTGACCCTCCTTAAAAAGGTCTTCACAATCCCTCTCTTAATTTAATAGATGGGTCTGTGAGATACGGAGCAGAATTGATGTGGGCCAGAATAGGGGAAGTAGTAAGAGCTTGTTCAAGTTTAAAATTGATTGTAAACTGAGACCATATTATGTGTAAAGAACCATGCATAATTGGGTTCTTCATCCAACATAAGGGTCATGGGACAAAAATGAAAGAGCAAAGTGACACAATGGAAACAATGTCATGGAGTGAATACTGAGTGTAGGGTAGAACCACATAGAGCAGCTCAGCTGACTCCAGAAGACACTCTGCAGGGACAACGTTGGGACAGAGTTTAGTCTGGAATTTGTAAAAGGAGGATTGGTAAGGGCTGTCTCTCTCCTTCTCCCTAGCAGGAGAAAGGGATGGTGACACTCTGTCGGTGGAAATGAACGGTACATACCTAACTCGAGAACATTCCTCAGATAAATAAAAGACCCCAAACATCAGCTTATGGATATTGGCTGCCCAATAACTTAAGTAGTAGAAGTAATTGGGATGGTACATGTCAGTGTTTAAGATGTTGTTTGGCCGGATGTGTGCATGTTTGTATCAATAACAAGAATTAGGCAAATTTATCAAATGATGGATGTGAATTCAGTAGATGTTGAAACATGGTGCAGGGCTGTGCCTTTATTGATAACCACAATGGGCCAGCTGGAGGTTAAATTGAGGTATTAAACAGGTTGCAGAAACACATCCCTGAAACCTGGGTATTTTTCATGTAGAATTTTGCCGTCATTGCTAACCACAATGGACCAGCTGGAGGTTAACTTTAGGTATTAAACAGATTGCAGAAACACATCCCTGAAACCTGAGTATTTTTAATGTAGAATTTTGGTGAGACACAAAAAGTATTTATAATGAAAGCTTTTCTATAAAAGAAGCTAACCTGATAAATTATTGTTATAACTTAACCTCTTAACCTTTTGATTCAGGATCACTAATATTATGTTTACAGGTAATATGACCTCCAGGAATAGGCAAGTCTAGCACCTGGTTTTAAAACTTAAAATGCTGAATTTAGAGTGTGAAATATGAATACTCTAAGACTCTGACCTGTTTTTCCCTTGTGGGAGTTGTAGTTAAAGTCAAAGACGGCCCTGGTGCTTCTCAATCTTCGTGTCTGGGCTGAGTCCAGAGGAGGAGGACAGCATCACATTTTATAAGGCAAACCTGACAAATAGTGGCCTGAAAGGAATTCTATAGGAGGAAGCCATTAAGCAGGAGCCTCAGGTTAAAATTACATCAACCTCAAAGGTATATTGGAAGGTTTCAAATGTGACAAGCAACTTACCCAAGAAGTCACTAAGTTTTACAATTTCATGGATGCCACTCTAGAGCAGGAAAACAACCTATCTGGCCATGATCCTACCCTGTTTGATGAATGTGCTGTGGCCAATATATGTAACACACAAATCGTTAGCCTCATAGCATAATTGCCTAAGGGAACAGTCACACCGAACTTTGATTCTGCCTATGCAGCGGAATTTGCCAATGCTTTTCAATGGGACGGAGCGGTTTGTTGCCATTCGCGGGTTTCCGCAAAAAAAACACTCCCAACACTTCCCATTGAAAAGCATCGTCAGAATCCACCGCATAGGCAGAATCTGTTCGGTGTGACTGCACCCTGTCATATTTTTAAGGTTTTCAGAAAAGAAGAAATAAAAAAATCACTATCTGCTTAAAGGGTAAGACCACTTTGGTAGAGGTTTGGGTTGTGTAGTTACCTTGCCAGGATGTAACTCCAAAGGTGGGCAAGAAATACAAAATAATTGCTCCATTGATTAGAAATTGATAATTCAAAATATGCTCCTCATTGACTTACATTGTACGGTAAAACAGCTCTCAAAGTCACTCTTTTAGCACATAAATGAACCCAAACATAGCTGATTCAGACAATATAGAACATCACCAAACCCAGTACTGTTTGTTTTTTTAATAAAACTCTCAACTTCCTATTGATTTTACAATTTGAAGATCTGGATCCGGATCCGTAGATCCATTCCAGGTTTTCTACTTATTGAAAATGGCAAAATCAACAGGAAGTTGACATTTTTATTTAAAAAAAAAACAGTACTGGGTTTGGTGATGTTCTATATTGTTTGAATCAACTTTGTTTGCATTTGTTTATGTGCTAAAATAGTGACTTTGAGAGCTGTTTTACCGTACAATGTAAGTCAATGAGGAGCATATTTTGAATTATCAATTTCTAATCAATGGAGCAATTATTTTTTATTTCTTGCCCACCTTTGGAGTTACATCATGGCAAGGTAACTACACAACCCAAACCTCTACCAAAGTGGTCTTGCCCTTTAAGTAATGTAGTTGACGTAGGCAATCATGAGAAAAACTCCTAACACTGCTGATTCACCCTGGCTTATTGCCTATATCCTCAGCCTATCAGAATGCTTGTTACAATCAAAAATATTTTCTGCCTAAAGTTGACATAAAATGATTTAGGCAGAAAGTGATTTTGGAATGTAACAAGCATTCTGATGCTGAGGATATAGGCAATTAGGCACAATGTAGCAACCGTGTTAGGAGAGTAGAATTGGGCAGAAACAAATTTCAGTGTTGCAGATTTTTTTTCTTTTCTCCACCAAATTAGGCACAAACAATACTGATACTCCATACTGTTTCCTTCAAAAATACATGCACAGGGCCTATTTCTTATATATTTTTTAATCAACAAATATCATCAACCTCTATAGAATGCACCTCCAAAACCGCTTTCATTTCTGCCCATAGGGGGTGCCACCAACAGTTGCACTATCTGTCGTACTAAACTCCATTGTCCCCCGCAGCTTCCTCGTGTCCTGACGGCTGATCCCCATAACTGAATAGCCTTGAGTAGGCAACCAGACCTGGTGGAAATCTGTGCTCCGAGGAGCACACTATTATAGCTTTGTTTTCTACTCCTGATACGTCCTCCTGCCAGTATAGGCCACAAAAGTACCTACGTTTTTTATTGGGCTGAAACCTTGCCCACATTTAAAGTCATACATCACAGAATATATATGAAGTCTGCGATATCCACATTATATATAATGATAGATATATTGTCGGCTGTTTTTGTTTAACATAAGGTTGTTGAATTGTATTCACATACCAGTGTAGTATTCATAATGCTGCATACAAGTATAAAGTGCCCTGAAAGTCAACACTTTATACTTGTATGTGCAGCATTTTATTCAGAATCTTATTTTTGTATTTGAAGCACTGTTCAAAGATCTCAACCGTGTGACGGTCCTGTGTTCATGTCTGAAGACGAGCCTCCATATTCAAAACATCACTTACACAATAAAATCCTGAGGGTTAATTTAACTATATAAAAATGTACCCTTAGATTAACCCTTGTGATTTTGTAGTGTAATAACAAGGGAGCTTTGCAGCCTGCAGACTCTGTTTTCACACAATCGTGTGAGAAAAAAGACAAACGTGAGATACATTTAGGTTGTATTCATCAGTCATGTGATGTCTGTGTCTGTGTGTCTGTCTGAGAAGTTACGCATCAGGCCACAGACATTTTTTATAGTATTTCACAATTTCCATCAGTCATCCATATGTTTGTTAGCTGCATGTTCCAAAAAAATATGAGAAGTTTCAGTTCCTGACATGACAACTTCTCCTTTCTCATCTTTCCTTGCCTGGTCAAACGTGGTAGGGATTCATTAATTAAAAGAAGTGCTGAGTGTGTGTATAAACTGGGTGTGCATCTTAATTTTTGACGGTTGCAGGTGTTTCATCATGTCCTTGACTACTATGGACCCGGGCATGTCGACCACAGAAGAAGAAGACTACTGGGACTACACAGTGAGTGACCTTTTATTTTTCACCGTCTTACATGTGAATCTCTGCACACAAGCACAAACAAAATGTAATGGAGGTCCTATAAGTAACTAAAACAATACAAACAACCTGGTTTTTCAACCTGCTGATTATTTAGTTACAATTGTTAAATAATAGTCTACATTATTTGATCGCTCACATCCACAGAAAAGATGTCTTAATGTGCCAAACTTGGCAAAAACTAATAAAAGTAGATTGGTATGCATCATTGTTCAAAAGACAGGATAAAGTTAGCTATCTTGGCAAAGACCCATATGATTGAAACTTCCATTATGTAAATTGGGATTTGGGATTTAGAAGCATTTGAGCAAGTGTGTGGACTTTTTTACAGCATGGCTCTGCAAGGGCCTATAGCTATCTATACGAGGGTTGTCTGTGTGTGTGAGTGTCCAGAGCTAATCTCACAATCCGGCCCCAAATTTATTTTACACACTGCCGGCCAAAGTACCTCCACATTTAACATTATGCTTTATATTTGCAAGTTACCACATTAAGTCTGAGATTTACATGTCCCGAGATCCCCATGATAAATTTTTTTACGTATATAACTTAAAATATATTCATTATGTTATGTTATTTTCAGGGTCAATCTCAAAACACAATTATTGTATAAAGGCAAAGATATGTAAAAAGTGTTTGCTATAAAAGAAAATTGCAAGGAAGGTTTTATATTCAGGTAACCAGATTATTTCTTATTTCTCTATATCTTGACAGCCAGAGCCAGACTACGACAATGGCACATTTGGCAATGACATCAATGTGTCCCCATGCCCCCGCGATGACATCTATGGCTTTACTCGCAGCTACTCTCCCGTGGTGTACAGCCTGGTGTTTGTCCTGGCCATGGTGGGGAATGTGATGGTGCTCTGCGTAATTCGCCGCTACCGAAGCTCCCAGAGCGGTGGAGGCTGTACCTTCTCCTTGACTGACACTTTCCTCCTCCACCTCGCCATCTCTGACCTGTTGCTGGCCCTCACTCTGCCCCTGTTTGCCGTCCAGTGGGCGCACCAGTGGGTGTTTGGCGTGGCCATCTGCAAGATCTCTGGTGCACTCTTCTCCCTGAACCGCTACAGTGGCATTCTCTTCTTGGCCTGCATTAGTTTCGACCGCTATCTGGCAGTCGTCCATGCCGTCAGCTCCGGGTGGAAGCGGAACTCCTGCCATGCCCAAATTGCCAGCGGCATCATCTGGGCGGCGTGCTTGGGGCTTAGCATTGTTGACATCGCCTTCAAGGAGGTGATGATGCTGGAACATGATCAGGACAGGCTGGTGTGCCAGCCCTCGTTCACGGAGCACTCCAATCATTGGAAGGTGGGAATGCAGTTAGTCAACTTTGTTCTGGGCTTCGGGATCCCCCTGCTAATCATGCTCTATTGCTACATCCGGATCTTCAGGGCACTGTGCAACGCCACACGCCGGCAAAAACGCAAGTCCCTCCGCCTCATCATCTCCCTGGTGTCTGTGTTCATTCTCTGCTGGGCACCCTACAACTGCTTCCAGCTGGCTGACAGTCTGCACAAACTGGGTGTGATCAGTGGGGGGTGCCAGTTTGGCAGCACGGTGGACATTGGGACCTTGATCTCAGAGAGCATGGGGCTGTCTCACTGTGCACTCAACCCCCTGCTATATGGCTTTGTAGGGGTGAAGTTCAGGAAGGAGCTGATCAGGATGTGTAAAGGGCTGCTGGGACAGAGGGGTTGGGTGGGGATGGAGGGATGGGGACCGGCGAGGCCAAGGAGAACCACGGCGTCATGCAGCTCAGCGGAGAGCGAGAACACTTCCTACTCTGTCATGGTGTGAGCCCTCATATGAAGACAAAAGCATTAAAAGTGTGCACTGGTGTGAATGCACAAATCCATTCATATGTACAGTATATGACAGATGGTGTGTGGGAAAAGGAGAAAAAAAAAGATCCAGTCCTTTGACATGAAATATGCCTGATAGTGCAGCTCATTTTATGTTGTCCATTTTGTGTAGCCTATGCTTTTGTGATGTATACAAAATGTCAACCTATTGATGTATGTTATATCCTAAATATACTACTAACATAAAAGCATGTACAGTAAATGAGTGGCATTAGGTTTTGAGGTTAACAAATAGATGGTCATCTTAACCTGCAAAGTAAGCAACATTCACTTCTCTAAAACATATTTTGTGACATAATTTCAACATAAATACACCATTGCAGGGGTTTGGCAGTGGTTTAGTGGTTTGTTTCACTCTTAATCAATTGCTTTTTTTTCTTTTGGTTTGCCTTGAACATTTTCTCTTTATGTGTATACAATTTGAAACTCACTGAATTTGGATATTTATTTTGTACAAGAAAAAGTTAGTGTGAAGTCTGAAGTACTATAGACCCTACACTCTAGTGTTCTTCCTGGCTACCGTGTGTATAAAAGCTTCAAAATATATCCTCTTGTGTCAGTATTATTGATTGGTTGATTGAATACTTTATTAACAGTTTGCAAAAAGTACAGTGAGTTATACAATAATGCTAAAAGGCCTGGAGTATCAAATGGAGGTCTGTGGCCGATTGCATATCAAACTGGGGGGCGTGGGGGCAAATTAAAAGTTGGGAATCACTGATGTAGCTGATTCATTCATGGTTACAGACTAGACACATGTGTCTATAATAGTGTTTCTAAAACCATAATATTTTCAAAGACATTCTATATTACCAATATGACATTGGCATAGGGTGGTTACATATTTAAATAGTAACTCTAAACCTGGTAGGAAGCAATAACACACACAACCCACACACCCACATATGCACACACACACACACACACACACACACACACACACACACACACACACACACGTGACACGTGACACGTGACACATAACATAATTTAGAAGAAGAAATTGCCTATTCATTACTGGAGGACAGTAAATAAATCCAGAGAAGCTAAACAATCTAGACCCTGAAAAGCAAATGCATACTTATAGTTTAAAAGAAAATATGGATGATAATGATAAGATAAGACAAGCCCTAAGAATTCACCCATCAAAAAAGCCTATAAACAGTATCTGGCATGTTCACTTTTAAGGGTGTGATGTGCTTGAGATATTGCTGATAGAACAACAAAAAAAACACTTCACACCTCTCACACACACCCACATGACTCAAAATAATTGGGAGAATCTGCTGCTGACCTGCTTGCTGTGCATTATGGTAAGTGTTACGTACTCACTCTGAAGACGTATGAGTTGAGCATGCCATTTCCTTGTTTCTTGCTCAAAGTCAAACCAGACTTATCAGGAGGGGAAACCAAATTGAATGACGGGAGGGTGGACAGCAACAGCAAGATATAAATGAGAGAAATTATGTATAAAATCAAGCAGGTGCTCGGGCACTAGTTGGCCCTGGCTCCTATTTGTGCATGTGCAGAACATTCCATGTGGACTGTCTGAACAACATGCTGTATACTTGTGACTGACAGTCACATATGCAAAAGACAAACACACACACACACACACACACACACACACACACACACACACACACACACACACACACACACACACACACACACACACAAAATAGGCTAGCCCAAAATATACCGCTCTAGCCCAAACTATACCCCCTTGTGTTGTTTCTTTAATTATGTTTTTACGTCATAATCATTTTAGTAATACATTAGTAAGTTACATATACTGGATGCTATCTAGTCCAAATTATACCTCCTTGTGTTTTTCATACTCGGGTGAATAATGTACTGTAATATTACCATCAAGTATAATATCAAGTAATAGCCTATCTCTCTAGTCCAGACTATTCCCCCCTGGGTTTTCATAAATAAGGTAACTGGAATGAATAATATACTGGATTTAGAGTTAAGTAATTCCCAGACAGATTAAACCCTGCTTGTGTTTTTCATTAATATATATATATTTTTTAACATCATAATTATTTTAGTAATGCACTATTAACTTAGGGTGGATTACCAAACGAGTCTGCTGGGCCCAGGCCCAGGGGTCAAAGAGTGCTGTTCTTAACTTAACAAAGTTTGGCCGGGGTATATTTTTAAGCTGTTACACCTGAACCCAAACTTACAGAAATACATTATGAATGAATAACTTAAGCCCTATTTAAAAAATAGTCGACAATAGCCAATCTACAAGCTCACAGTCGCAATGCCGATGCATTGTGATCTTGTAGATCTGCTTTTCACTATTTATTAAGGTTTAAAAAATCTTAAATTCTTTTGAATGTTTTATATGTTTTATATGTATATATATATATATATATATATATATATATATATATATATATATATATATATATATATATATATATATATATATATATGGACTCAAGTCCATAGAGTTAGCTCAAGCCACGGCCTATAAATATAAAGCAATGTCAATCATGATTTCTCAACCGTTTTACTTTGGCATAACACCGTTATATTGCCATCTAGTGGACAATGGCCGCCTGTGCTCACTATTGTTCCTACTCACGCTGCTTGTGTCCACTCACTGTCCAGCTGAGCGTGAGGAGGAGACAGCGGTCAGCGGCGGCCGTTCATTTGTTATTCTAATTAAGTGATGTGAGTGATGAGTCACATTGACATGTGATCTCGTAGTCAGTGAAAGAATCCAGTTGGTTGGACCGGCTGACAGAAAATGTGTGCACAATGTGTTATTGTAGCATCTCGTGGACCGAGTGGCGTATCGAGTGTTACACTGAAATGTGTTAACTAGAGATTTGTGCAACAGTAGGGGTCGTTGTTTTGCAATTTCGATGAAGACCTAAATGATAGACTCATCTCATGTTTAGCCTTCAAATCCAGTTGCGCTGATCAGAGCAATAGTACCGAGTTATGGCCATTTGAAATGTTACTGCTGTAACACTGCTGTACGCTGTAGTGTCCCATGTCCCATCCATAGAGTTAAAAGGGTCCCATCCCATATGTGTGCAATTTAGTTTTTTCGTTTTTGGTGTGAATGTGTAGGGGGAAATCATACAATTAAAACATAAGATTTTGTAACCTGTCATTATTTGACCACCTGGCTGTGAGCAGAGCCCGAGAGTGACCGCCAGACAGCGACACGTGGAGTCACACAATTCGATAGGTCACCGCTTTCAGCGAACCGCCTCGGACCGTTTGAGTTGCGTGGCACTGAGAAAACGCTACTCATCATCCCAGTTGGTCCTGACTCACTGGACAATCCTCTGCTTGTTGTGGTGGTCATCTTCAACCCTGTGACCCGGGCTTCCTCTGCGTGTGGTTTTAGTTTATTCAAAGGTTTCATGGGTGTGCGCAACAAAGAGAGGAAGCTTCTTCGAGGTGTGATTTATTTTGTGTGTGAAAGACAGTCGACACAACCGACCTGGCTGACTGCTACAAATGAAGAAGTAGTGGAAACTGAAAGACCACAAGTGGACAGTGGACTTTCTTCTTCCCACGAAGCCCATTGGAGGAAAGTTGGTTTAGTTTTCCATCTCTATAAATAGTGTCAGCAGCAGGCAGCGATCACACGCTCTGGTTCTTTCAATGGTAGAAGTAAGGACGACATGACTAACATCATGAACGCTGTAAGTGACTTGTCTTCTTCATTCCAGTACTGTCTGTAGATAACATAACAGTCCTTCCATGAGACTTTTAATCAACTCTATTGTTGTTGTTGCTCTGTGTGTGTGTGTGTGTGTGTGTGTGTGTGTGTGTGTGTGTGTGTGTGTGTGTGTGTGTGTGTGTGTGTGTGTGTGTGTGTGTGTGTGTGTGTGTGTGTGTGTGTGTACACACGCGTTCGCGCGCTATCGTTGCCTATGATGCTTGTCATTGCCGTACGAGTCTTCATCGTGTCTCCTACCGTTTCTGGTATTAGTATTAGTATAAAATTGTTGTTGTTGTTGTTGTTGTTGTTGTTATTGTTATTATTAGTTATTGAATGAATCAGCACCAATGGAGCAAGTTATGCAAAGTTGTTGTGGTAGAGAAGACCCATGAAATGACACTTACATTGGCTGCAGTCAGGTGACAGCTAGGCCTGTCACAATTATTACATAATCGCCTAATCGCAATTATTTGAGATAATTGTAATACTTTTTTGCATAATCGTCATAATCGTTCCCATGTTAAAAAAAACTTCATGTATTTTCCAAACATTTAAAAAAAATAGTGGAATTATTAATGTTTTTCCTAAGTATAAAGTTATTAAAACATACGTTATTTGTCATATCTGCCCTGTGCAACCTTAAGCCTAAAAGGCCAAATGTAGTTGTAATTTATAATGTTCTAATGTTCAACAACAGAAACACAATTCAATCATTAATCGCAATTATTTGAGTGACAATTAATCGTCAATTAAAATGTCATATTCGTGACAGCCAGTGTAAGTGTCATGTCATGGGTCTTCCAACATCTGTTAATAAATGAACTGTAGGCCCGGGACCTCTACTCCAGAATTGCTTCATCTGTTGACATCATCACCATGTGAGATAATGTGGGGGTTTCTCTCTGTGAGCTGGTCATTGAGAGTAGAGATTCTCAAGGCAGCATAGTTCAACAGAGCTCAACAGCTCAGTTTTAGAACTGAAAGCACCACCCAGCAGAGCAGACAGGATCTTAGCTTTATGAGCTGCTAGTATTTATAGCCATAGAGAGAAATCATCCGAAGCACCATATATCATTTTTAATTTTAGACTTATAACTTTTCTACAGACCCAGATGGAGCTGGACCGTCATGGGATATTTGACAACAACGGCACTTATGATTATGACAACGACTACATTTATGTGGATGACCGCAAGTCAGAGGGAAAGTATCGCTTCGAGGCCATTTTCATTCCGGTTCTGTACTCTCTGGCTATGATAATTGGTCTGCTGGGGAACGGGCTGCTGTCGGTGGTATTGTTTCAGAAGAGACGGGCCTGGAGTGTGACAGACACCTTTATCCTCCACCTGGGTATAGCTGATAGCCTGCTGCTGGTGACACTGCTCTTCTGGGCAGATCAGGCCACCAAGAGTCAGGGATGGAGCTTTGGGACCCCCCTGTGTAAGATCAGCGGAGCCATGTTCACGGTAATGACTCAGCCTAATTAATACCACATACTGAAACGATAGACTGTCTTGTTAAATCTTTCTGTTTACAACTCATACAGGTGGTATAATGCAGTGGTTCTCAACCTGTGGGCCGGGACCCTCTGGGCTCTGGCTGTCCCCACATGGTTTTGGGGGGGTCCCCAGATGACAGTGAAGTGACAATTTAAGGACTTTTTAGACCTTTTTCATATCTAAAAGAAAGAAAAGAAAAGACCATTAATGCATCAAAAATAATCAACAAACTACTATAAAAACTGGTCAAACATTGGCCAAATTGTCAAATAATATAAGAAAGAGGCAAAGATTGTGAAAATAGACACTACAAGCTCCTGAAAAGGTTGAGAACCACTGGTATAATGAATATGAAATTGTCATGCAGTGAGAGAGGTGTTGCCTCTCCTCCACTTATGCAAACTCACAGGAGCCACATTTATTTTAGAGATACTGGATGGTGAATTGAGCATGCTGGAGCATGCAGGGAGTTGGAAATAGCTGTGTGTTACTTTCAGTTTAGCGTCAAGGGAGGAAAGGTTTTCTAGAAAGGAATGTGCTGGGGGCGGTAAGCTATCACTTCTTGTCAAATCAAGACACATTCATATACTTACATTTATTTGTTTACTATTAAAAGATGCCTTTGCAAAAACGTGGAGAACATGAGAGAACAGAGGATGGGCAGGAATGCACAGATACCACAATTACCTCAAGCCTAAATAGATGATGAGAAGCACTGTCTTTGGTAACACTGCATAATAACTTGTCTAACTCACACTTTCTCTTTTCATTTTGATTTCACTTTCTCTCTCTCATCTATTACTTAACCGTAACCCCCCAAACTTCCCCACTTTTTGTTTTTAGTATACTTTTTCTTAGCTTGTATTATGTACAATTTTAGTTTGTTTAATATTGTTAGCGCAGTCTTTGGAGCATGTCTCACCAACCTTTCACTGCACATACTTTGTATGAGTGAGTGACAAATAAAACCTCTTGGATCTTCCAGATCAACTTCTACTGTGGGATCTTCCTGCTGGTCTGTATCAGTGTGGAACGCTACCTGTCCATCGTCCAAGCTGCCCAGATGTTCCCCCGCAGGAAGGCCTGGTTGGTTCATTCCATCTGCCTGTCAGTCTGGCTCATCTCCCTACTCCTCAGCATCCCTGACTGGGTCTTCACGCAGGCCGTGAAATATGAGGAACAAGACAAGATGGAGTGCATTCACAACTACCTACTCTTCTCTCAGCCAACGACTAAATGGCGTCTGGGCTCCCGTCTGCTCTACCACATCGTGGGCTTCCTGCTGCCATCAGTTGTACTGATCTTCTGCTACGCCAGCATTCTTCTGCACCTGAAGCGACGCTCCCAGGGCCTCCAGAAGCAGAGGGCTGTCAGGGTCATCCTTGCCCTGGTGGTGGTCTTCTTTCTTTGCTGGACGCCTTACAACATCACCCTCATGGTGGATACAATCTTTAACACACCAAACATGCCACAAGAACATGCGACTGCTACTGCCGGTTTTCAGAAGACAAGGAGCTGCTTGGAGACCGGTCTGATGGTCACATATGCTCTGGCCTGCATCCACAGCTGCCTTAACCCCCTGCTCTATTTCGGCTTGTGCAGGAACTTCAGGGAACGCGCAATTGAGATGCTGAGGTGTGCAACAGGGCAGGAGGTTGACCCCAGCCTGTCTCTGTGGGAGCTAGGTCTGGGTGAGAAACTGCTGCCTGGCCAGGCTCCAGAGAAGGTTGTATTAAATGAGATAAACACTCAACAACAGGCACAGTCAACCCAGAGTTGATGACTCAAGGGAGGGGGGGGGACGGTTTCTCGCAAGTGGCCTGTCTGCCACTCTGTCTGTCCCAAAGAGAGAAGTTAATGTGTGGGTCATGAGTTTAAAGGGTCCACTCATTGTGTCATGATGAAACATGGGAAATGGGAAGAAAAATCACAGCCTTATTTTTTTAAGGGGTTTCCCCCGCATTGTACCTTAAAGACCCTAGATCATTAAAATCAATGTTTCTGTTTTTTTTTATCACTTATTTATTGCACTTTACTTGACATAGGCCATTATGCAGTATCTGCCACCAAAATGTTTTACTTTATTTTATTTTAGGTAGCAGGCATGGTATTTAAAAAAAAAACTCTGGGAGAAATGTCAATTAATTTGACGAAGTAAATTCAGGGCATACCTTTTCATTTGGGGTCCAGTCGCCCCCAATTCATATAAAATATGACTGCGAGGATGTGTTTAGGGTATATGGTCTTTAAAGGGGAAAGTTTTATTGCCAAGTCATGATGAGCTATGCTAATTGCATCACAGCAGCCATATTTACATGGTGAGAAAAATACACTAAAAGAGTGGGGACAAAATTGTATTTATAATTATTATTATTGTAAGTATTTGTGTAATGTTACTTTTACTTCTTCACAGGTGTTACAAATGATACTAATTTAGGTTGCCATCTATTTAGGCCAAAAGGAGTGAGGGTGGTGCTATTGGGCATGTTGGCTCACTGGAATGATTCTGCTACACTAAATGGTACAGACTCTGAGCCATAATTAGCATCACCTGTGAAGAAAGTAACATTACACAACTATATATCAATATGACTCAAAAGGTCAATTGCAATTTTCACCTTGACACAGCTGTAACAGTTAAATCTCTACCATGTATTAATTTATCCCATTGTAAATATATTTGTGGATGACATGCATCATTGTGTTTGCAAATGACATATTATTATTATATTTTATATACTGCCCATGTGCTGAGAAATCATTTAATGAATTATTGAATGAACTCATCCACTGTAAGGCAAAGAAGGACTGTTGGATAAGTGTCAGTTGGTATATCATGTTCATTGTTTATCATAAAACGTCTTTACATTTGGAACGGTCAGGAATATAAGCTGTTACTGTTGTCAGTGAGTGTTACTGTGAGAGTCATTATACAGTCTTGGTGTTCACAAATGTGTTAGTGATAATGGCTGGATATCTTTCACTTTTCATTAATCATGTTGTCATAGCTTCACTTTCCTGGATGTTGGAGCTTTAGGAAACACTGGGGAAATCCCATTTCCCATTACTGTAGTTGGCAGGGAATGACAGCAAAACAGAGGGAGGTTTTAGTTTTTTTTGGTCTGACTTTGTTGTCTCAACATCGTGCTTGTCCCATGGCAAGCGGGATGACACAAACGGCAAAAACAGGGTATGATGCCACCAGTCAGGTGACTTTCTTCGTATTTGTGCAGTGCCCTTTTAAAAGCTGTGTGTGTGTGTGTGTGTGTGTGTGTGTGTGTGTGTGTGTGTGTGTGTGTGTGTGTGTGTGTGTGTGTGTGTGTGTGTGTGTGTGTGTGTGTGTGTGTGTGTGTGTGTGTGTGTGTGTGTCTGGTGTCTAAACAGTGAACACTCCTCTGTTGTGTAGACAGAGAAAGAAAACTGTGTGTGCTTTGTGCACCAGGCCCTGCGGTGGGAGATGCAGACAGTAGAGTGCAGAAGAAAAGGAGAAGGGGGCGGAGGTGAAGAAATGACAAAGGGAAAGACGTAGATAATTGCGAAACAAAATTTGAAGATCACATGGTGCACTTGCCACTAATCGCTTTGTTTTCATTCACATGTCGCCATGCAGGTTGTGACATGACATGACAGGAAAAACCTTGTTTTCTTTTTTTCTTTTTTACTTTTGGTTCATGTGAATGGGAGTAAATGTCATATAAACATGTAGTTTTAGTATACATGTTTTTGCACTGTCAAAATGTAGCTATTTTTCAGCACCCAAAGGAGACCAACACTTACCTACTTTACAGATCTAAGAGTGCGTTGTTTCCTTCCTCTTTGATGATAGCCACTTTCAGTTTCCTGTTGCTACGTTTCTTAGTATGATTAGTATTAAGTCAATGGTTACTTTTAGCTGTGAGAGTTGAAATACAGATACAGGCTGTTACGCAGGCTTGGTATTTAAATGCATCAAGTCAGTGTTGCCAGTGGAGAGGCAAATGTTGTATGTGAATAAGATTGCCACAAATCTCATTTGTTAAACAAATTGTCAAAGGACAAGGTAGACCCTTCTTGTATAGCAGACTTGTGTTGAGAGGTGTTGATAAGGTATCAGTGGTTGTGCTCAAGTTCACTTTGACAGGTCAAACATAACTAGAAGGCCAGCCTGACTTGTTCAGATGCTCAGTGCAGTGGTTCTCAAACGTTTTCATGTCAAGGACCCCCAAAATGTATTTGGCCGCGTACCCCCATCTGAAAATGTTTTGTGCCAGGGACCCCCTGAAGAGAAGATTTGTGTTTAAAAAGTTTCAAAATTGTTCCAATACTTTCAAGATTGTTGTTGTTCAGAAATAGCAGATGCACAAGCTTACAGCGTGGCACGAAGTGACCTGCTGTGAGCTTGTATATCTGCTATGTTCTAATAGCCATTGATAAAATATGGATAAAGTGTGATGCTGTATGTATTAAGAAATGTTGCCCCGGACCCCACTTTGAGAACCACTGGCTCAGTGTTCATGTAGCATGATTGTGAGAAATGCAACTAACTTATGTTTACTTGCATCTTGGGGAAGAAAATGCAATGTGCAAAAAAAGACTGAAAAAATGTGTGGTATAGTGTCATCACTGTGGTATAATTAAAAACAACATCAATAATTCAAACATCAGTAGAGTCACAAAGTGTTATGAGTACATAATTCAGTTCATGCAGGAAGAGATGTTTGTGTTTGAAAATATCAGGTAAATAATTAAATAATATAATCCCATTATGTGATGAAAGATAGATGTACTGTAGATAGTGGTTTATTGTGATCATGTACAGATAAATTACCATTATTAGCACTATACCTCGATTCTGGTATTGTATGACTATCGCTATGTTGCCTAGGCCCTAAAAAACATGTGTTTGAGGCATTGCCAGATTTCTTTCTTTTTATTTCCTGCCAAGAAGATAGAGTTCCACTGAAACCACTGTAGGCGTGTGCATATTTTTAAGTGGGGCTGATTTGTGCTCACTATCTGAGCTATTCTATAGTTAGATGGTTTCAGTTCAGACTCCAGGTAATGCATTCCTTTAAATACAACAATGAGAAGAAAGTGTGGATCTTAGCACCCGGAATTGTGGTTATTTTCCACTCCTGGTGTTTGTATCCTTACGCTGAACTGCAATGGCAAATTATTTGTGTGCAAGTAAATATATTATTTATTGAATAGCAGAAACAACCCTGAGAATAAAAACACGTTTCATAAATACATTGAATGGTCCCTTTGATATTCCATCAGGACAATGAGCCACACCTGCTCTTAACCGTCCGAACCCTAGCATTCCTATTCTGGACATCTCACAAGAGGCTAACAATGGCCGAAAATAGCTTATCTACAAGGTCACTATGCGTCACTACATGTTGAGCTTGTAGATCAGCTTTTTTCAGAGAAGAGATTTGATGCAGAGGGGAAAATAAGGAGGGAAGCGAGTATAGACCCATGGGGGACCCCGATCAGCGAAATATGTATAGGGTTTAAAGAGTGGTTCACCAAAAATAAATAAAAAATCTATCAATTACACACCCCATGAAGCCTTGAATTCATGGATATTTTTTAGTTTTTGTTGCATTCCGAAGCCAATAATTTCATGACCGGCGGAGTCTTCTATTGACCGATGAACCGGTCATCAAATTATTGGTTTAGGAATCCGACAAAGAAATCTCCATTAATTCAAGGCATCATGGGGTGTGTAATTGATAGAAAATAGTAGTTCATCCACATTCTTTTTGGGTGAACTACTCCTTAAGTGGGAATGAGCTGTTTTAGAATCTCAATCTGTTATTGAGCACAGTGGTCTGCTATCAAGAAATAAAAGACCATAGAATGTCATGACTGACGAACAGAATCAAGCATTCAACCAAGCCGTGTAATAAATAGACCAGTGGTTCTCAACTCTGATCCGTTTTGATGATAGAGCACGCTACTACTGATGAGCATACTAGTCACATCCGGTTGGGGAAAACCTTTGAACTGGAAACACAATTAACTACCTAGAAGTGATGGAAAAAGTTCTCAAATGTTTTACTTAACTCATATAGTGCCAATGACGTCTTTTGACGGCCGTTTTCAGTGTGCCATTAGTGCCAATGACGTCTTTTGACGTCTCCTAATTTTTTTTTTTTTTTTTCAAAATAAAATTCTTATTTTTTTTAATTTTTTTTTTTATTTTTTTTTATTTTGAATCTCAAAGGAACTAGGAGAAAACGATTTTCAAAAAGTTAATTCTCCATCCACTTCAATGTTAAAATGTAAACGGAAAAAAATTCTCCGTTTGACCCAAAATGCCTTTGGCATATGGATCAACTAGCTTGAAATAAGCCTGGCAGTGAATGAGTTGTTAAGTACAAGTAGTAATACTGCAATGTAGAAATACTCTGTTACAAGTAAAAGTCCAGAATTCAAACTTTACTTGAGTAAAATTACAAAAGTATTGGCAATAAATATACTTAAAGTACCAAATGTAAAAATTCTCATTATGCAGAATGTCAAATTTCACAAGTTTTAAAGTAATAAAATGCATACAAATCTTTTGAAAATAGCAGATCTACAAGCTCACAATGCATCGGGACGTATTGTGAGCTTGTTGATTGGCTATTTTCAAATTGCCGGAATGTATAGGGCTGAAGTGGTTGCTGTATGTTTTGTGATAATAATAAAAACCTACAAAGTAACTACTAACTTCAAATAATTGTAGTGGAGTAAAAGTACAATATTTTCCTTTGAGATGTAGCGGAGTAGAAGTAAAAGTACTGAAAATTGGAAATACTCCAGTAAAGTAAAAAATACCTCAAAATTGTACTTCGTTACTTTACACCACTGCTACCTAGTAGATCCCTTGAGTTGAGAATCACTGTGCATAGAACATCCCAACATCTCTTGTTTGATTTTCACAACCTTCCTAACCCTGTAACAATCTGGGGTTATATTAGACTAGAGGCTACTCACACAGAGGCCCGCCTGCCCACCATTCAGCCAGTCCTCCCTTAATTTTAAGGATGCTTTCAATGTTTTGTGTAAAGCAAGAATAGCTTTTAAGTTGATCGTCAAATAAACTTCTGATCATGTTAGATCAAAGGAAACGAAAGAAAAAAACAAAGCATTTTATAGAACCATTTGATCTTTTATGTTCCGATAGTTCTGATAAATGACTGATAAAATAAACTCTCCTCAAGCCATAAAGTCAGGTAAAAACTCTTTGATATCAAAGCCAGGGGACTGATTAAATATAGCCTATAAGATATATATGGCTCTTGCATAATTTCCAATCGTACTTAATTTCAAAGAAAATGAAAGCTGATGAAATGAAAGAACTGAGATAATGCCCTGCGTTAAATGGAACATAAGATAATACAAACAGTGTGTGTGTGTGTGTGTGTGTGTGTGTGTGTGTGTGTGTGTGTGTGTGTGTGTGTGTGTGTGTGTGTGTGTGTGTGTGTGTGTGTGTGTGTGTGTTAATATCAATATTGTTTTGTTCAGTCCCTGGTTGAGTGTGAGTGTGAGTGGTGACTAAAATCTCCTCTTAGTCAACACCTGGTACAGGGTTTATTAATTGTTTTCTGTCAGCTTAGCCTTGGATCAAGACTATCATGTATTTGATTGAGTCTGACTTTTGCTTTCGTCATAGATACGAAAGCAAAAGTCAGACTTGATAAAACACATCTATGATAGTTTTGATCCAAAGGCTACCGTCAGCCAAGAATTGTTCAATGAAAAAATACACATTGTCACTGATTCTTATTTGTCACAGAAACTGAGATGTCATTGTTTATTACATGCAACGTAAACTGATAAACCTTTATGATAAGACAGCGTTTCTGAGTCGTCTGGTAGGTCGTCTGGTAGTACAGAACTGGGATGCAACCTCAAAATGCATGGTCTCATTACTTCTCACACCATCCCAAGGTCACCACAACATGTTAACATGTCACTGGGGTAATTAGGAAAAGCTTTGTTCTCCCCATAATCTTCATTCGGCAAATTAGTTTTCATCCACTTCAATCTTTCCAGCACTGGCAAAAGAAAACAAAGCTGCATATACAATTTCTGGCATTGTTGGCTCACTATTAACAAAGATAGCCTGGCCCTTTGACCTCTAACCCTACCGTAAAGGAATATGATACAAAAGAAGATTCTCCTTGTATAGCCATCACAGGGTGAGTAATTGATAGAAAACAAGAACGAAATGACAAAAGTCATATTCTACCAGGTGCTCTGTATGTGTGTGTGTGTGTGTGTGTGTGTGTGTGTGTGTGTGTGTGTGTGTGTGTGTGTGTGTGTGTGTGTGTGTGTGTGTGTGTGTGTGTGTGTGTGTGTGTGTGTGTGTGTGTGTGTGTGTGTGTGTGTGTGTGATTGTTTTCATAGACCTGATTACTTGTTTTTCGGATTGCTTGTTTCTCGCCAAACCTGGCAACATTGAATACGCAAAGCTAAACGCTAATAATGTTTTTTATATAAGTGGTGGCAACATTTTTAGACACCACACGGGTCTTCCCAACAATAGCGAAGATTGAAGTCAGTGTGAACATGGCCAAATAATAACTTAATAGCCAAACTAGGCAGCAGTACAACTTGCACTGTGTGCAACTGTTGCAGTGTGAATTAACCTCGCGTCACCAGTCTTTCAGTGTGAATGAGGGGAGCGGAGGGCGGTTACTGCGGAGGACGGGCCGTCTCCCCATTGGCTTAAAGACCGGGCCGAAGGGGAAGTGTCCCCATTGGCTTAAAGGAGTGAAGGACAGCCAGGACAGCCAATGATGATGATTAGTCTGACTGTTTGTAGCAGGTTTGTAGACTCAGGCGCTCTTCGAGCACCTGGTAAAAAGATTTGGAGGGTGAATTGTCCTTCAGCCACATGGTGGCACTGTATGCTCACTGTTGACAAGATACCCTAGCCCATGAGGGCAAAAAGGAAAATGTAAAGCTACATTTAACCCTAAAGTAGACGTCATTGGTGATGTTTTGTAGAAGGAGCTTTGTTTTCCTTAACCCTTTCCATAACACACACACACACACACACACACACACACACACACACACACACACACACACACACACACCCACACCCACCCACACCCACACCCACACCCACATCCACACACACACACACGCACACGCACACGCACACGCACACACACATAATACAATTGAAACCAGACTTCATAAACACTGACAACTGTCTAGGGATGTTTCGGCTGCTGTGCATTATTTAAAATATTATATAATGGGGAGATTGGATGTATATTTGCATAATAGTTCTAAGCACAGCAATGCATAAACCAAAGGCAAAATGCCCCAGGGCCAAAAAAAGAAGGCCTAGATCTAGGCCTGGGGTACAATCGGCTGCACTGATTAACTAATAATTCTTTGTCAGGCAAAATAACTATAATTATACCCAAACTAGTTTTAGCCATTGATTGTATAGTGGAGTGGACCACTAAATCTGTTCCAATAACAAAGAAATGCAAAGACCGCCACAATTAAATTAAGGAAGTGAAGAATGTGTTTCTTGAGAAGAGAAACCACAGTGCATGCAACACCTCAAAATGTACAGGGTTTTGGTGCACGGCCCAAAAATACTGTAAACAAAAAGAGGAACAAGCGAGCAGTAATATTCTTTCGGTTCTGTTTGCCTCACCGAGCTCGGTGAGGTAGACACAACCGAGATAGGAAATGAGTGCTGGCCTGTTTCCCTTTTCTTGAAAAGAGGCATACCTCCATTGGACCTCACACCTCTCAATATTCTCCAGGCAAATAGCATCAAGCACAAAGTTTGAAAGACTGAGGAGATTGAGGAAGACCCTGAACCAGAATGATTGTGGTTCACCTCACGTAAGACTACATTGATTGCTTGTAAATATACCATGGAATAAAATAAACACATTTAGAGATGGCAACCATCCGCAGTGTGACAAACTGGAGTCATCTATTTCCGCAATACAGGGTGGAGTCATCAGCATCACTGTCTGGGCTCACCTTGACCAAGTGCTGAAGAGCAGACGTATATCCAAATGCCACAAACATCCACTTAATCTCAGATAGGCCCAAATCTCAATATAGTAATAAAATCAGCTTTTACCTAACCCCAACTGTTAGTACAAGAATTTTTACGTGGAATGGATGTCCCAGGGAAAGGTGCTCCTGATGGAGTGGGAGTGGGTGGTGCCCAGAAAAAACTATAGCTGATAGAATTGTGTCCTATAGCATCATGATGAAACTCTCTCTGAGCAGCTTCATTTGTGAGGCTCTTCAAAATAACAGAGGAGGACATCAATACAAGTGTGAAATTAGTCAATATTAGGTTGACGCTATCAGTTCTGCTGGTATGAACAGATTTATCATTCCATCCATCAGATTTGAGGGATAAAAATTCTGGTTGGCCTACTACTTTGATGACATGAAAGCCATCATCCCAGAGCCACAACCTGCCACATCCTCAGCTTGAAACTTCTGTGTGTTGCCTGAGATCTGGGAAAAGTATAGAAACAAATGTGTGTAAAACACTGGAATTGGAAAGGGAATAGAGACGTTAACAGGAGATGTTATAGGGTGGTGATATGATGCTTACCACCAGCATACAACGGCCTACCTCCAAATCGATGTCATTACTGGAAAGGGCATTTACATAACCCACTGGAGTTCAAGGTTCAAGGTTGTCTTTTGTTGTTAGTTACATCTCGTGTACAGGTACATAAGAGTAAAGATTATTTTTGTTTGTTTCCTTCAGACAATGCTGAGGCAATAATAATAATTATCCTGCCTATACACAGCTACCGTTGGCAAGGTAATTAATACACAATTGTTTTGAAGTTTAGAAACAAAGGTAGGCCTACTGTACAGTATATGAGACAAAACCAATCAAGGGGGTACAAATAGCACCACAAAATCCTCCACATTATCCTAGGTGTCCTCACTGTTTGCCAGAGCTCATTCAAAAGGGAACATTCTCTTTTATTCCTTGCAAACATGAGCGTTTGCAAGAGAAAGAGAGAGAGAGAGGGCCAAAGGGAGAGAGGGACCAAGGGCAAGGCAGACATTTAAACTTTGTTATATACCGACAGAGGGCAGAAAAAGTGTGTTTGCTTACACCCTGCGTACGTATGTTCTAATCTAGAAACATGAATGGACATGGCTTTCAGGCAGGTTCATATCCAAGTATTTCAGAAATAAAGGTGGTTTATTTTGAGGTTCTTGGGGGTCGGTTGTTCCCAGTAATGCAGGAATTTAGTCCAATTAACCACTTAAGCCCTATTTTATACATCGTCGCACGACAGTGTCACGTTTCGAAGATAGCCGATCTACAAGCTCACAATGTATTGCATCGTGACGGCGCACGTTATGAGCCTGTAGATGGACTATGTTTGAAATGTTTGCCAATAATGACATGCCAACAATAGGTTGAAAGTGGTTAATACCCTATCTTGTCATAGGCAGAGAGCCGAGGCCCAGACATCACACCTGCTATCTCATCTTTGTTTTACAAAGATGTAACATTTTTGTAGTTGGTTGCGGTGGCATGTTCACTTTGTTTGATATTAGCTTATTTGCGTTTTGCATGCAAATTTTTCTCTCTGTGCAAATTCTAAATACTTGCTTAATTGTGTTTTGCATGCACATGTTTCTCTCTGTGCAAATTCTAAATACTTTCTTAATTGTGTTTTGCATGCACATGTTTCTCTCTGTGCAAATTCTACATACAGTACTTCCTTAATTGCGTTTTGCAAGCACATGTTTCTCTCTGTGCAAATTTTACATACAGTATATTATGCTCTTGTTAGAATTTAAACACCCCACTACTTACCACATCCCAGAGCACTTTGTTTCCTTCCTCTTTAATGATAACCATCAGTGTTTGTACTACTGCCGCCTCTACAGCTTCCTCTCACTAGCTGTCAGTATCAGATTAAAGGTTAGTTGTATCTGTCAGAGTTGCAATATAGCCTACAGATTTGACATTTGACAAATGTGTCATCCGTTGAGTGTAAATGTACATAATTCAGTTTGTGGGTTAGTGGGTAGCAGAGTGGCTCAGAACCTCTGCCTGAAGACCAGAAGCTTAATATCTATATTGAAAATGAAAGAGGTAGTTGGTGTGTTCTTTCTGGTATTACTGTATCACAAACAATGTATGTTGCCTAGGCCACAACATCATTATGTTTGTGGCATTGACAGATTTTATCTTGATTTGATGGAAGATATAGCCTAGTTCATACACTGAAACCACTGTAGTTTATTTTAAAGTGGGGTTGAGTTGTGTTTTAATTTACTGTGAGCCATTCTATAATCAGATGTTTTCAATTCAGAGGCCTGGAAATCCATTCCTTTAAATAGGACAATAAGAATAAAGTGTGGATCACAACACTTGGAATTACGTTTTCTCCTGGTTGGAGTTGTATCCTTTCACTGAACTGCACTGGCAAATTATTTGCATGCAAGTACATATTTTGTATAAGCCAGCAAAATATAATAACATGTTTCATGAATGCATTAATGGTACCTTTTGCATTCCATCAGGACAATGAGCCACTTAATGACACACTGTTTATTGTGTGTCTGTGTGTATCAGTTGATAGGCAAGGAATAATGACAATTATCCTGCATATTAATAATGAGAATCAGATTTTCTTACAGGTATAAAATACAAATGTATGCATAATGATAATAATACTACAGTATCAGCAGTAGTACATAAACTGTGTAAATAAACAGCAGCAGGTGCAGATATGTACAGCTTTTAATAAAGAAATCAATAGTTTGACAAACGTGTAACAACAAAAAGGATTTTATGGATTTAAAAAGGATTTCATTGCTTCCGCTAAGGAAAATTGTCCATTAGATTCTACAGTTGTCACTGTAGCAATGAGCTACAGTGTGGTAATGAGGTGAGTGCTCCTTGAATATTAATATCGAGCGAGTGAGTAAAATGAAAAACAACAGTCTGTTATTGAGCACAGCAGTTGGCTATCTAGAAATGACAGACCACAGAATATGGTGATTGAGAAATGAGAATAGACAAATAGACGAACAAAATCGAGCATAAACAAATGGTTCTCAACTCTGTCCTGGGATCAGAGTAGGCTGCTAGGCTACTACTGGTTTACATGTAAGTCACCTACAGTTGGGGAAAACGTTTGACCTGGGAATGCAACTCCCTGGTAAAACAGAAATATAGCAGCAGCCTGGATCCCTGCAGTCAAGAGTTGAGAACCACTGTTTGTAGAACCTCCCAAACATTCTCTAGTTATATACTCACAAACGTCCTAACCCTGTGACAATCTGGGGTCATATTAGATGATCTACCATTGATAAGCCGTGCAGAGAACACTGGGCAGGTGCTCAAAGTTCACAAAGGGCACACAAGGGAACATATTTCAAAACACCATACACCATAACCATAACCTATTAATAGCGCATGTGGTGTGTGACCCAACCTGAAACTAAGCAATCATAAAAAACACCAAGAACTAATACAGAGAATAACTAGAATTTTCGCAATTCTGGGAAATTGCAAAGTGTGGTTGCGCCGACACCGGTCGCAGACAGATGGACACACGGACGGACTGACGGACGGACAGGGTGCAAAACATACTCTCTCGCCATGCCTTTCGGCCTGGTGAAGACAATAAAGAGAACTATTATTGACACAGTAATCTAGCTTATTATAGCTTTGACCTAACCCTGTGGGAAGCTGGGTTTTGTTAGAGAGTCCCTCATTGATAAGGTTGTCTCACGTGAAAAATTGGCATAAGTTTTAAATGTAAAAGTAGCTGTGAATAGATCCTTATTTATACTTTGTTGTATGATGGTGTTGCTCGTCGATCTACAAGCACCGATCTACATTGCACAACGTCACATCGTTACCTATCTATCTGCTGGTCATTTAAGGGCTGTATAGTTGTGGTGTGAACACTTGAGCTAGAACGATTTTTTTTAAACTATTGATTGATTGATTGAATTGAATACTTTATTAACAGTTTGCAAAGACAAGCACAGGGAAGTACAGTTCAATACTAGGTCTGGATTTTAACCCCAAGAAAGCACTATGGCTTGTTTCCATTGGGGTCCTTTGTACTCAATTCATCGAAACATTTAATGACAGACAAATATACGCTACTATGCAAAAACTCGAAAATAAAAATATGTACAGTAAACATCATATAAACGGGTAGAAATCGAAAATAAAAATATGTACAGTAAACAGTTCGGGGGGTAGGCTTTGACTTTTTACAGGGGCCTGTTCCGAATTGTAACCACCTGTAAGTGCTCTTTTAGAGCGGTTTTGAAGGAGAGTAAGGATTCACGTGTTTTTATAACTGTTGGTAGGATATTCCACCTTTTTGTGGCATAGCAGTAGAACAAATGTAATCCCGTGATTTGTGGAGCTCCCTCTGGTGTTGTGATTGTATATCTTTGTGATTTTATATCTTTATACTTATAGTAGTTGCAGTTATAGCGCTTGGTGTGAACAGCCCTTTAGTCTCCCCGTCTTTCTGTCAGTCTGCCTGCCCATCTGTTTGTGTCTGTCTATCTGTCTGCCTGCCAATCTATCAACATCCTTCCCTCCATAGTCTCAGACAGCGATGGAGTTGGAGGTGTCCCCAGACTCAGACCAGACAGAGCTTTTCCTCCTTCCGGCAGTAGACTGGAATGTGACACTACTCTTCAGCCTGCAGCCCAGAGACCTCAGAATGTCCAGTAGCTGACGGCGGAACTTTACGCCCACAAAGGCGTAGAGCACAGGGTTGAGGCTGCAGTGGATGTAACCCAGGGTGGAGGTGACAGTCATGGCTTTTTCCAGAGAAGTCCTGCTGCTGCAGGTCAAGTTGTTGCCACTGGACAAGGACATGTTGGACTGAAGTGTGTCCACCATGAGGGTGATGTTGTAAGGTGTCCAGCAGAGGAAGAAGACCGCCACCAGGGCAAGGATGACCCTGACAGCCCTCTGCTTCTGGAGGCCCCGGGAGCCTCGCTGCAGTTGCAGCAGGATGCTGGTGTAGCAGAAGATCAGGACAGCTGATGGCAGCAGGAAGCCCACGATGTGGTAGAGCAGACGGGAGCCCAGACGCCATTCAGTCGTTGACTGGGAGAAGAGCTGGTAGTCGCGAATGCACTCTGTCTTGTCTCCTCGTCTATCATCTTTCACAGCCTGCAGGAAGATCCAGTCGGGGATGCTGAGGATCAGGGAGAGGAGCCAGACTGACAGGCAGCTGGAATGAACCAACCAGGCCTTCTTGCGGGAGAACATCTGGGCAGCGTGGACGATGGACAGGTAGCGGTCCAGACTGATACAGGCCAGCAGGAAGATCCCACAGTAGAAGTTGATCTGGGGAGAGACAAAGTGAAGAAAGAAAGACCAGAGGAACAAAGAAATGATGGAGTGTTACCAAACCAGAGCACATATAGGCTCAAGTCAACTGCAAGCCTTCTCCTTTTCTCAGAAATGTGTATATAATATATGTGTATAAATATATTTTGGTGCACACTTAAAGGCGAATTTTGGACTTAGATTTTCTTACCTCTTACCCTGACAGAACACTGTCACAAAAAAAAGTCTCGCTAGACGATATTGAAATCTTGAGATTTCAATCTCGTCTAGCGAGACTTTTTTGTTTGTTTTTTTGGGTTGCATAGTGTTCTGTCACTATGAACGTCAGATCTCACAACAAAAAAAAAGAAAAAAAGCTATTAAAATATGCGATCTAACGCAAGGCCTATCCGCGCACGTTTTAAGCTGTGGCGGACCCTGGATGGAGTTATGAAATTGTTCTACTGTACCATTCATCCTAAGATATCATAACATCATAGAAAAGGTAAGAAAACCTTAGTCCAAAATTCTCCTTTAACAGATTACAGTACAAAGTGCATCGACCATGGTCTACACTTTGTCTTGTGATTTGACAAGAAATAATAGCCTACACCCCATAAAAGACTCGCTCCCCAATAGCTAAACAAAAATGCGCCCCATCTTCTTTCAGGGTGTTGCTGTGCTTTTTTCCTGGTATTTTAAACAAATTAAGTCAAGTGTGGAATAGTGCGTAGAGAGGGAGTTGGGGCACGGTGGATGATAATCCAACTGGTTTAACAATGCTCTCAGGTCTGTCCTAAGTACTTCTTTCCTGTCATATACTCAGCAATCGTTACCGTGAATATTGCTCCGATGATCTTGCACAGTGGGGTCCCAAAGCTCCACCCCTGTTCCTGAGCGGACTGTGCAGCCCAGAAGGGAAGGGTCACCAGCAGCAGGGTATCAGCCACGCCCAGGTGGAGGATAAAGGTGTCCGTCACACTCCAGTCCCGCCTCTTCTGAACCAGAACCCACAGGAGCAGTCCGTTCCCCAGCAGACCAATTACCAGAGCTATTGTGTACAGAACTGGGATGAAGGTCGCCTCAAAATACATGGTCTCATTACTGTCACATACCTCTCCAGTGTTATCACAACATGATGTCACCATTTCATCAGTACTGTTGTCATAATCGCCAAAGAATCCCTCAAAGAAGTCGTCGCCCACTATTTGCTTTCCTTCACTCTACAAAAACAATTCCAAAAGGAAACAAAGCTGCATGTTAATTTTCCAAGTGTGCAATAGGTATGTTTTCGTTCAGCCACATGTTGGCACTGTTTGCTCACTATTGACAAGATATCCTGGCCCTGTGACCTCTAACCCAACTGTAAAGGAATATGATACAAAAGACAATTCTCCTTATTCAAGCCATCACGGGGTGAGTAATGGATAAAAGGGTGAAATATTGATTGAATTGTCCTTAATGGTGCCACAGTGCCACCATGTGGTACAGTGCCACTGGCACTGTATGCTCACAGTTGATGAGATCATTTGTGAGGGTAAAGGACCAACAAAAAAATTATAGTTGAAATTCATCTGAACATCCACTAAAATATAGCTATTGGTCATGGCTATTTTATAATTATTAGGTGGTTTGTTTTCCTTAACATAAAAAAGCCTTTTTAAACAGTGTATGAATCGATAGCATGGGGTTGTTGGGGTAAGAACTAGAATATCCACGTCTCCAGACACTGCTACTACTGATAAAGGTTTTACACATAATTACACACTAATTGAATATAAAATGACATTCTGCATATTAATTCACTATTTTAGGCATCAATAAATAAACAAATTAATTTGGTTGATAACATTATATCATATTTGATCATGTTATAAACTGTGTTATATGTTGTTACAACAAATGTGGCTCATTTCACAACTGGTCACTTGAATAAATGTATTAGAAAGACATTACTTCGATCTTCATCAGAGCTTTATAATTACAGTATAGAACAAGGTTCCCCAAATTTATACCTTAGGGAAACTGAAAACTAGTGCACATTTTTCTTTGGAAAATCTGTTATTTTTAGCATTTTAAGTACTGTATAATTTATATTTTTTCAAACAAGGTATAAATTAAGCTCATCTTTCAAAGTTTCTTATGGCCCCTCTGTCGGTGAAAGAAAAAAAGAAAAATCTGTTTTGAGAGATTACCTAATAAAGATGTCTAGTCGATTAATCTACAACTATTCTTAAAAAGTTGCCAACTAGTAAAAATCGGTAGCTGTGAAACCCCTACCACAATGCAATAAGGGAAATTGCATAGACAACAAATCATAATATAATTGCAGAGAATATCCAAAATGTATGACCAAATTCTATTGGTAATATTGCTAATGGATGATATATGACAAAGGGCAAACGTTTCAAAAGAGCTGATTTACCTTATAAGTAGCCATGGTGTTGTAGCTGTACAGCACAGAGATGAATTGAAGTTTATGACAGACGTCAAAAGCAGAGCAAAGCCCCAAGAGGAAATGAGCTTTAAGCTGCTTTCACACATATATGACACATATGGATATTTTTTTTTTACGCATGTGCCTTTGTGGTGGAGTGAACAGGGGAGATCCACGAAGGAGGAAATAATGGGGTACAGGGTGTGTTTTGTTTTTTTTTGTTAACTGTTAATTCAAAGTTAATTGAACCATTACAGTCTCTATGTTGGGTGTGAAATGTACTTATGTTGGTTGTGAATTCTTCTGCATTGTCTGTATTTGTATGAATGAAAGAGGGAAAAAGGCATAATACTGTATATTTCTATAACTGCCCTAACTATGCTGAATAAAAATAAAAAATTATAAAAAATAATCAAGAGTTTACAGGAGTAAAGAAGTGGGTGAAATTTAGTGTCATCATTTGTATTGTTTTTCAGAAAGGGAGAAGAATAAAAAGGAGGCGGGACAGGGAGAGGGAGACAAATCTAACAGTAAAGAAGCATGTCAAAGAGAATTTTAAAAATCTAGATATCTATATATACACATAGCATAAGACCAGCAGATACAGTATGTACATGAGGTTAATATAAGATGCAAAAGTGGTAACACATCGGTAGGTCCACGTACATGAGATTAGGCATAAGGTGCAAAAAAAAACACATAGGGCAGAAACCTCACTGGTAAAAATCCACATGGCAGGTCCACAGGGAAAGTAAAGTCTGCATATAGAGGAACAAATCCACATGAAGGGAGTAAACAGCCTGATTCAAGGAAAGTGTTGCAGTTGACAGGCCAGCCTGGTGAAAGGCAGTGATCAGGCCTTGTTCAACAGTCTGATGGTAGCCGGGTGGAAGCAGTTCAGAAATCTGGTGGTCTTGCCCTTGTGATATCCTTGTAGTAGGGGTGTGAACAGTTTGTGGCTGGGATGGTGCATGTCCTTGATTATACGGTGAGCTTTGACTACCTACACCATTTCTCGTACAGCTGAGGAGTGAGGACGAAGGGATGATGGTGCATGGTTTGGGGATGACTTGGGCATCGTGCAAAGGGATGACAACGGGCAACGGAGAAAACAGGACAGGTGTGGAAGCAGGCATGCACAGGGGGGTGAAAGACAGGTCTGGCAGTGTTTGCCGGGTGCGGACATAGCCTGGGGACTAATCACTTTGCTTTAATTTCCATGTTGGCATGCATGCACTTACCTACAGTATGTCTGTACTTTTTTTCCATTCACTTTATTTTGATCATTGAACTATAATTGTATTATTTTTTGTGGCAGCCGGTATGTCCAAGACTAATTTCGCTAAAGGACAAATAAAATAACCTTGAAACGTGAACCTTGAGATTGTGGTCGGAGCATGTCTATGTTGCTAAGTTCCCAAGCTCCTATGTTTCCAGGGTCTAATGCTCACCAGTTGAGTTCAATATTTGTTGTTGTGGAAAAGTGGAACGGACAAACCATCAGCGCCCTCTGGGGGCCCTCTGGGACCCTAAAAAGTCCTGGACTAAAACGTTTGCTTTGGTCTAAAAAATAATAAGTTTGATAGATTGATTGATTGAATACTTTATTAACAAGTTTGTTAACAGTACATGTAGGACAGTCAAAAGTTATGCTAAAAGGATAAAACAAAAAGCCCCAGAATTTTGCATCCCTAAAAGATATTGGAGGCCCTCCATCCCTTGAATCCTGTGCCTCCCTTGTTATGTAGTCAGCAGAATTTGCACAATTCAATCAGAATTTGATGGGCTAATCGCACTGTTTAGCCCAAAATAACAGAGGAGGACATCAGTACAAGTGTCATGTGTATTTTTTTGTCCTTCAGCTGACGTAGACAACATCAGGCCATAGTCACCAGAGAAGTGTCTTGCTTTTCACATTTTTGGCAATGGATGCTTCAGTTCAAAATAATTTGACTTCCGGCACAATGTGAAGTCATTTTTGTTGGAGAAACGTTGCCTTTAATGACGTGCCCAAAATAGTGAGGCCAGGTTGAAAGTGGTTAGTACCCTAATGTCAAAGGCAGAGAGCCGGGGGCGTGACATGACACCTGCTGTCTCTTCATTGTGCAAGAGGAAGGGTGGCTGGACTTACTGGCTTCAGTGTGCAGAGAGGAGACAAAAAGGGAACAAGACCTACATTGTCATGGTTTCTACTTACAGGAAAAAGCATGTTTCTTTACCATTTAAGAGATGAAGATGCAACCTTTTTGTAGTAGTTTTTCACATGTGGTGGCATGTTTTTTTTTATGACTCTCTATTGAAGGTTTACATTGACATGATTTCACAATTCAAAGTACAAAAACAAAAAATGTACGAAAAAGAATACTAAACAACAACAACAAAACAAAAGAAACAAAGATTTAAATAAAATACATATTTATAACCTTTATGGGGGTGCACATTTAAACTTTTCTCTAATATTCCTTCATATCTCTCCTTTTTTTAAATTTAAACAATAACCATTTCTCTCATCTTTTTTGGAAGAGATTATTTTCAGTTTGAATGTTAATTATGTCCTGAATATTGTCCAAGATGGTTCGCCACTGTTTATAGTCCGGTATGTCAGTCTTGAGCCAGTTCCTATAGTGATAGCCTCTTTTCCAGCAGCCAGGAGGATCTTGACCAAATAATGGTCTCCTGGATGTACAGTTCCTTCCATATGTCCCAGGTATTATACAAGACAGGAATGGGGAATTTCGTATCCTAAAACCTCACATATGACTGAGTGTATGATCTCCCAGAAAGGCTATATTTTCATACAACTCCAGAAAACGTGTGTATGATTGGGATCACTGTGGCCACACTTTCTCCAGCATGGTTGTTGACTCTTAATTTGTCTACTTTTAATTTGGGCTGTGATGAAATATCGAATTTGGTTCTTCCATGTCAATTCCCTCCATCCCTTTGATTGAGCTGTTGTCTGATGTATGTGGTGGCATGTTCACCACACATAGTGATATTTGTTTGATATTTATTTCATGCCTCTTTGTTGCACTCTTCTCTCTGCACAAATTAATCTATTTAGTTAACATCAGATGGTAAATGCCACACACACACACACACGCACGCACGCACGCACGCACGCACGCACGCACGCACGCACGCACGCACGCACGCACGCACGCACGCACGCACGCACGCACGCACACACACACACACACACACACACACACACGACACACACACACACACACACACACACACACACACACACACACACACACACACACACAAAGTGGTAAACAACACTGTCTAGCACCTATCTTAACGGGATTAACAGTTATTTGTCTGCCAGCGGTGCTAGATACTGTAGCACCCCAACCATCCCAAAGAAGTGCTCAAGAACTGCTAAAGCACCATTATTTATTTGTGTGTGTAATGTTGCCCTGTTCTGATGCATATGTTGTCCTTATGTTTTATTGTCTATTTTCAGCCAGCAATTTTTCACCAACACTATTTAACACATCTCAGAACATTTTGTTTCCTTCTTGTAATGATAACATCAGCTTGTGTTTGTATTAACACCGTCCGCCTCTACCGCTTCCTCTCACTGCATTAGTAGTATATAAGATTCATCTCAATGGTTACTTTGTATCTGTCAGAGTTGGAATATAACCTACAAAGTTGACAATCTTATTGACAAAATGCATACAAACATTTATGTGTACGTATCTGTAAAAAAGGATAAAACATTCCTTTGGTCCTCAAGTGTACGTGTAAACTGAATGCATCTCAGGTTTGTAATTCAATAATATAATCCCAAATCGGAAGAAAGAGGTAGTTGGAGGTTTATTGTGATCATGTACAAATATGTTACTATTGTTAGCACTCAACCTCGATTCTGGTATCACAGTATCACTAACACTATGTTGCCTAGGCCCTATAAAAACATGTGTTGAGGCATTGACAGATTTGATCTTTTTAGCTAGAACAGTATGGTGGAAGATATGGTTCCACTGAAACCACTGTAGGCGTGCATATTTTAAAATGAGTGGATTTGTGTTGTAATTTGTGTTTATGTCCTTTCAATAAACTGCAATGGAAAATTGTGTGTAAGTAAATATATTATGTATTGGACAGCAATTAAACATCTTTATAATAAGATAACATGTTTCCTGAATAAACGTAATGGTCCCCAGAAGGTAGGATATGACGTCAGGACAGTGAGCCTGCTCCTAATGAACCCCTCTCAATAGCACTGTTTTTTTTTTATATGCCTGTGTGTATATCAGTAGATAGATGCTATAGAAGTGTGGATAGATTATAGACCAGCGGTTCTCAACTCTAGTCCTGGAATCATAGGATACTACTGGTTTGCATTCTATTCACCTCCAGTCCAAGGTTATTAGAATGAACTAAAACTAAACTAAAAACTGAAATTGCTGTAGGGCTGAAAAAATAACTTCAACGATGTTGTGTACTTACAAAACACTAAAATAAAACAAAAATATGTGTAAGGTGAAAAAAGTGTTTTTGTCATACATTTTTGTCATCAATGTGGTCAAAAACACAACAAGCATGAGGAGGTATTGTAGCACATCTCTGCTGTCGGGCAGAAACCATGTCCAAAATATTAACTTTTCAGCAAATGAAAAAATCATGTTTTTAGAACAATAAAAAAAACATCACATGGATGCACCTGGGACGTATCATCAGTGTTCTAGCCTGGGGTCGACGGGTGTTTCGGGTCTCGCAACAACATACACCCTCTTCCATGGTGACCCAGGAGGGGTTGATCAAGCCCCGACTTACAGCCTGGTAAACCCCCCCTCCCTCCGGAAATCTCATTTCCATTCCTGAAAATCAAATGCAAATGAGACTTCCGGAGGGAGGGGGGTTTACCAGGCTACCGACTTACGTCCCAGTAGCTACCCACGGTCAGGGGAGGGGAGGGAGGGGGAGAGGAGGGGAGGAGAGGGGAGAGAGGAGAGAGGAGGGGAGGGGAGGGGAGTGGAGGTAAGGAGGGGAGGGGAGGGGAGGGGAGTGGAGGTAAGGAGAGGAGAGGAGAGGAGAGGAGAGGAGAGGAGAGGAGAGGAGAGGAGAGGAGAGGACGGGAGAGGGGGCAGAGGAGGGGAGAGGAACTCAAACTCAAACTAGATGTGAACCTCTAGTCATTCTAGTTCTACCTAAATTCTACCTAACTCCACAAGTTGGAGTTAGGTGCATGGTTTTGTCGACAGTTTGAGGATCCAATGGAGTTATGAGGTTTAGTCAGAAGCGCTTTTTTAATACTTTTCATTGGTTCAATATTTGTAAAACCTACACACAGACATAAAGGGTGTTCAAAAGCACTGATTAATTACCAAAAAAATAAAAAGATGAAAAATGGAGAGCTCTGGTTGCTGCCCAAAAGCAAGATATTTTTTATTGAGACTGGGATGTCTACATGACTGTGAGTCATCTGCCTCAAAGTGTCTTTCTATTCTATTACATTTTCTGAACTTCTTAAATCTTGCCCCTGGCTCAGAGGCCTACCTCACATATTATTATAAAAATAACTAAAAGTAATACTGAAACCAGTCAAAACTAAACCGAAATGAGCACGCCCACTCAACTGAAACTAGACTGAACTGAACAAAATTACAAAGACTATAACAGCCTAACTCTGCTCCACTCGAGGATAACATTTTACCTGGAAATGCAATTAACTATAGTAAAATAGAAACCTAGCAGCAGTCTGGATCCGTGGAGTCAGAGTTGAGCATGCAGAAATCATACTCTGACAAACTCTTCAAACAACCGTTCTCTTCCATATCTTTTTATTTCAGAAAACAAATTACAGTAGTCCGTAGGTAAGTGCACATCAAATCAAATCAAACTTTATCATATAGCACATTTACAACAATCGAAATTGACCAACATGCTGTACATGGAGGGCAACAACAGAAACAGGCCTGTGCAACAACATAGTCACAGGACAAAGCAAAAGATAAAAACATATGAAACAAGGTAAATGACAAAGATTCAAACTACATGCCTTACAGTACACAAAATGTTCTTATATTCCCCATCCCTTCCCTCCACCCCATACACATAGGTAAATAAATGAAAATAAAAAACTAATAACTAAATAAAACAGCAACCAGCTACACCTTTGTAGATATCTCTTACATAGCAAGAAGGCACACCAAACCCTCTCAAATTGTATTCAGGGTGCCATAGCATTCATGATTTGCTTTAAATTGATCCATTTATTAAAATATAGTCTAAGTTTCATAACCAACTCTTAAGTGCGTTTACAGTACATTAATGATCTCTGCACTATAAAGAAGATTACAACTTGCTGACCCTGAACCCAAATCCCACTGCTCCGATGTGAGGAGACCGCTCATCCAGCGCGGCAAGAGACAAGGCAAGTGCATCGCCCCACACCACTGCACTCCATGTGGGTTATGATGACGCAAAGAGCAGTGCCAGATGATATCCCTGCACCCCTCAGAGAAACACACTAAAGACATACGGCCCCCCTCGCCACACAAAAATAGGGTCCGTTCTAAGTTGTAGCTTTTTGATCCTGATATATTTCTGTCTGATGATCTGCCTGCCTGCCTGCCTGCCTGCTGCCTGCCTGCCTGCCTGCCCGCCCGCCCGCCCGCCCGCCATGCCTGCCGTCTGTCCACTAGTCAGTTGGTCTCCCTGTTTTTCTGTTGATCTGCCTGCCCATCGGATTGTCTGACTTGGCTGTCTGTCCATGTGTCCATATCTGTCTGCATGCCTATCTATAAGTATCCTCCCCTCCACAGTCTCAGATAGCGATGGAGTTGGAGGTGTCCCCAGACTCAGACCAGACGGAGCTTCTCCTCCTTCCGGCAGTAGACTGGAATGTGACACTACTCTTCAGCCTGCAGCCCAGAGACCTCAGGATGCCCAGTAGCTGACGGCGGAACTTCACGCCCACAAAGGCATAGAGCACAGGGTTGAGGCTGCAGTGGATGTAACCCAGGGTGGAGGTGACAGTCAGTGCTTTTTCCAGAGAAGTCCTGCTGCTGCAGGTCAATGTGTTGTCACTGGACAAGGAGATGTCGGACTGAAGGGTGTCCACCATGAGGGTGATGTTGTAAGGTGTCCAGCAGAGGAAGAAGACCGCCACCAGGGCAAGGATGACCCTGACAGCCCTCTGCTTCTGGAGGCCCTGGGAGCCTCGCTGCAGTTGCAGCAGGATGCTGGCGTAGCAGAAGATCAGGACAGCTGATGGCAGCAGGAAGCCCACGATGTGGTAGAGCAGACGGGAGCCCAGACGCCATTCAGTCGTTGACTGGGAGAAGAGTAGGTAGTTGCGAATGCACTCTGTCTTGTCTCCGCGTCTCTCATCTTTCACGGCCTGCAGGAAGATCCAGTCAGGAATGCTGAGGATCAGGGAGAGGAGCCAGACTGACAAGCAGATGGAATGAACCAACCAGGCCTTCTTGCGGGAGAACATCTGGGCAGCGTGGACGATGGACAGATAGCGGTCCAGACTGATACAGGCCAGCAGGAAAATCCCACAGTAGAAGTTGATCTGGGGGAAAAGTGAGGAAGAGAAAGAAATATATTATGGTGTGTTACCAAAACAGAGTGCATCGCTCATCCTGGATAGTTATCTATGTAAGCGCAAGTTAACGTTGACCTCTGAATTCCTTCTCCTTTTCGCCAAAATGTTGAAATGTTAGGAAAGATATTAATCTTTACAGTGGTGAACACTTCACAGAGCATCGTATAAAGTGCATCGACCCTGGTTAACTGTTTGTCTTGTGATTTGACAGGAAATAAAAGCATACACCCCAGCACATTTCCTTAAAACTCTCCCCACAGCTAAACAGATGACACACCATTTACTTTCAAGGCTATTATGGCCCGTTTCCTGGTATTGTAAACAAATTGAGCCAAGTGTAGAAGAGTGGAGTGAGGGGGTTGGGGCGCATTGGATGATAATCTAAACCGTTGAACAATGCTCTCAAGCAGTCTGTCATAGTGCCTCGTTCCTGTCAAATACAGTCATTACCGTGAACATTGCTCCAATGATCTTGCACAGGGGGGTCCCAAAGATCCAGCCCTGTTCCTGAGCAGACTGTGCAGCCCAGAAGGGAAGGGTCACCAGCAGCAGGGTATCAGCCACGCCCAGGTGGAGGATGAAGGTGTCTGTCACACTCCAGTTCCGCCTCCTCTGAACCAGAACAAAGAGGAGCAGTACATTCCCCAGTAGACCGACTACCAGAGCCAGGGAGTACAGAACTGGGATGAACACCGCCTCAAAATCCATGGTCTCATTACTGTCACATACCGTCCCAAGGTCACCATAAGATGTCACCATGTCACTATAATTAAAAGTACTGCTCTCAATATATTCGTCCCACCCGGCAAAGAAGTCTTCGTCCACTGTATGCTTTCCATCACTCTACAGAAACAAATCCAAAAAGAAAACAAAGCTGTAAATACATTTTCCTCTGCATGTTTACGTCCAGCAGCCACATGATGGTGCAGTCTACTTTAGGTAAAATAATTACATTCATGGAGGTGTAGAGAGCAAAGTTTTGTGTTGTTCTGAATGCCCCCCCAAAAAAGACAATTTATAGTGACTTCACATAATCACACTATACATGGCATTATAACAGTGATTATAATGCATTATAACATTATTATAATGTATTACAACTATGAGAATTATAATACACTATATGATCCTGTTCAAAAGGAAAGTCAGGAAAGTATTCTGATAGACACTGATATAAGTAATTATAAAATGATTTCTTTGTTATGATTGTTGTTATAGAGCTTTATGAATATTGACTAACGCTTATCATGGTGATTATACAATGTTAAAAGCATTTTATAAGCATTTTTGGCATATTCCATTTTAATTTATACTTTTATACTATATAATAGGCCAAAGTTCCTTATTGCCCCTTTTTGTCCTGGCAACACAAATGGCATACTGCAAACTAACAAATAAAATCCTCATCAACAACAACAAAACACCACTCTTTGAATCAACATTTATAAGAGAAATATCATAAACAAAAGAGAAAAGGCTCAAATCTATGACCAAATGCTACTACTCAAACTAATGGATGATATATGGCAGTCGATCAAAGTTTTAAAAGTGTTGATTTACCGAATCATTAGGTCCCATGGTGTTGCAGCTGTACAGCACAGAGATGAACTGAAGTTCATGACAGACGTTAATAGCAGAACAAAACCCCAAAAGGAAACGTGCATGAGCTGCACACATGCACAGCAACTCTCAACTTGGATCCCCTTCCCAACCGCTTCAAACGCCTGCAATTTATTATTATTAATATTATTATTATTAATAATAATAATATAATGGACGGGAGGCAGAAATTATGGTTTCGCCCCTGTCCACCAAGAAAGAACCTCCACCCCAAATGTATCAAATCAGCCTTGTGGTGGCGCTATAAAAGGCTGCTTCATGTTATGGCCTATAACTGTTAACCCGTAGGTTGTACAATTAATAAATAAAAATCCCCTGGATTCCTTGGATCATGATGCAGCCTATTGATTCGATTTTCGTCCATTTCACGTTTTCTTCACAACACACTTTTTGCTACTACTCCTGCAGATTTCATCCAAAATGTACACAAATCAGAACATATCTCTTGAGTCATATAGGATCCAAATGTTTCATATTCTGTTCCTTATAAAGTTTACGGGAGGGGCCCGTTTAGCTAAACAAAATGCCACAAATCATGCACGCAGCGTCCAATCTGCCCCACATTTGCATCACACGTCGAAGCGGCCTCTAAACAACATACTGCAAGGCCAAAAGTGATTTGTTGTCATTATGAGCTTCCCAGCTTAAGATTTTCACATGTTACCAAAGTGCATCTAGAATTTCACTTCCACCCATAGGGGGTAAAACAAATGCTACAAATGTCTCTGTTTGATGTAGAAACAAGATTTTGTGAATTAAGCATAAATGGACTCATGACCGACAAACAGGGTAAACAGGTAACAAAAAATCATGGTTTCTGCAACAAACCGTGACATTTGTAGCATTTGTGCTGTGTAAGTGAAATTGCTCTCGGCTCTTTATTTTTAGAGGCCCCTCAATGTGGGACCCAAATTTGTGATAGATCTGACATTGCGTTAATAATTTGGACAATGTTTTGTAAACCTCAGATTACGTTCTTTGACTCAACCACAAACACGTACCAAAACTTCACACCTGCTTGTTTTTAACAGTTTTGTTTTTCAAAAACCTGTGTCTGTTTCCCCTCAGAGAAGTTTGTAACTATTGTCTTCACACCTTTTTTTTTTTGTGTCTCTGCAGCGTCCGGTGCAGATGCAGTCTGTGGCAAATGCGAGAACCCTGATGGAAGAACAAATCAACATCAGCACGCAAGAAAAACAATATTTTTTAAATTAATGTTAAGCTGATTTGACTTTATGATTTGATTTGATTTTGGTAAAAGAAATACAAGTTCCAACACAATATAACTTCAACCCAGGATGTACACATAAACCCATGCATGCTTTAGTAGAAAAGACACAGGTGTGCGCACGTGCGCACGTACACACGTACGCACACGCATGCGCACACACACACACACACACACACACACACACACACACACACACACACACACACACACACACACACACACACACACACACACACACACACACACACACACACACACACACACACACACACACACACACACAGACACACACACACACACACACACACACACACACACACACACACCTATACGTACATGCATTTCCTGAATATGTTTTGCAATAGCATGTGCATGTTTAAGTGTTAAAACCACAAGCACCCTTCAGCCTCCACCTTTAGTCGTCAGCCATCTGCCCACTGACACACACACACACACACACACACACACACACACACACACACACACACACACACACACACACACACACACACACACACACACACACACACACACACACACACACACACACACGCACGCACGCACACACACACACACACACACACGCACACACACCTTTGTGCCCAAGCACACATTGTTATTGGAAAATGGCAGGAAGATAAAAAATATGTCTTAGAACACAGAGGCGTCTATGAAAGGTTCAGGCACTTAAAAAAATAAATAAAAAAAGTTTCAGTGCATGTGTGTGCCCAGCTGCATGCGAGCCACTTCTAGGCGATTCCCCTCACATACCTGTACTTTTACTGGTATAGTTGGCAATGACCTCACAATGGACTTCTGTGCACATTGTATAATATATTCTCTACACATTTCCCCTGTCTGGGCAATAGTTATTCACATATAATTCTGTATCTATCTCTTTGTCTTTTTTTATTAATGCACACATGGCCGAGACACCTAGATGTGCCATTTTATATGGGTATAATCTTTTTATTAAAAATGAAAATGAAAGCAATAAATACATTTTAATTTGAGTCTTTCAGTGTCTTCTTCAGAAGTACTTCTTTGTTCTGGAGCAACACAAACCTGCCTGGCAGGATAAGACTTGATATATACTTTCCTGTGCTCCTATGTTGTACACCAGCAATAGCAGGCATACTAGCAGATCTACAAGCTCTGAGATTAGTAGATCATTGAGAGAAATAGGTAAAAATTTCCATTTGTTCAGCATATTGGGCTTTTATTCCCCACAGTCAATGCTACTGCTTCAGTGTAGTAGAAGTACAAAATGTACACAAGTAGTGAACTTTCGCAGTGTGAAAAGCCTAAGTTGGCATTAGTTATCTGCTGCAGCTTTCAGAGGTTTAGAAAAGAGATGCTTGGAAAGTGAAGGCAGCCATGGTGCTCTGCGATACTCTGTGTATTCATATTTGATTTCGACAAAAGAACAATGGAAATGAAAATGTTATGTTCTTCCATGGTCAGGTTAGTATAGGCTATTGTTTGAGCCATTATATTCTTTCCCCCATTTGTTCTCTTTTGAACAGCAGCAGCATTGAACACGTAGTGACCTACAGTCATACTGTAGGTCACTACTACGTGTTTTATGTCACCATAGGAACGACGGAGTTTCACACAATTCAATTCAATTATTTTGGGAACTCTATGTTCTCCATTTCTTGGTCTTGGTGAAGTGAAACAACCAAAACATCCTATTTATAATCAGTAGTGATTGTGATTCTCAGAGGAAGTCATGGCAACAACTTTCTTTGGAATACTCTTTTAGGCTATTCTACAACACACCCAGTTTACAGTATAACTAAACAACTCATTCAGCACAAAGCACACAAAGGGAGAAGTGTGCTCCCTGTAGTCACACCCCTGTCACTTGTGATGTGTGTGTGATAGCACATCTTCTTGAATGAAAACAGTTCTCGGCCCTGGGTACAGTGGAAACATCGCAATAGCGAACATTTATACGATCCCCAAACCACACTATCAAACTTACATGGGCCGACCATTGCTGAACGGGTAGAGAGGCTGTCAGGGAATCAGAAGGTCGCCGGTTCATCCCCCAGTCCATCCAATCTATGGGTCGAATTGTCCCAGAGCAAGACACTTAATATAACCCCTAACTGCTTCCCCGGGCTGTATTAATAGCGCTCACTGCTCCTAATAGATAGGATGGGTAAATAATGCAGAGGACAAATTTCACGCGCGTACACGTATATAGTGACAAAATAAATACCCCAAAGGAATGGGGATTGAATTATTTGATGGACATAATTACAGACACAATGTAAGAGATGAAAATGTAATGATTTGTGATTAGGCTATTCACTGAGACTGGAATTATCATTTAATCTTTTCAAGATCATGTGTGAACATGGGCAGATATAACTTGGCATAATAGCCCTGACATATCCAACCTTCAAACCATTGCATTCTTGTTATGCTTTGTTCTGACTGCAGAATGGGTGATAGTATCAACCCCACACATCCAAGCCACCACACACCTAAACCCAAGCACTGAGTTCAATATGACACACTGACACAATTGTTCACAGCTGAAATCAAACACATACTTAACTGTACACAACCCAATGTAGAGATGAAGAGATCTATAGGTTATGTCATAATTTTCTCAATGGAACGTGTACCTGTATGAATGAGAGACAAATAAACCCCTCTTGATTCTTGATTATCTTGTGTTGGTGTGGAGCATAAAGAATTCATCTGTGAAGAGCACATATCATATTTGTAATCACAGCAAACTTCAAGTAAGAATGTCATATTCTTCCCCAATATTTTTTGAAAATACAGACAATAACGCACTATGCCTTACAAGCTATGTTACTAGAATTAATTAACCACTTGAACCCCACCATCCATATTCAGTTCACAACGTGTCACAATGTGATGTGTTGTGAGCTTGTAGATTGGCTATTTTTGGACAAAATATTTGGTTGCATGGACAGAAAAAAGTGGTCCAAGTACAGTTGCAACTCAGGTCTGTTTTAATAAGAATAAGGGGTTTAAGTGGTTAAAAGGCTCAAAATAAATAATAATCATATTCAGAAGAGAGCTTTATTTTAATGGCAATAATTATTTTGTCCATAAGGTGCAATCATGGCTAGATGTCATTTTGGAGTGCAACACTAAATGTTTTTCTGGACACATTCCACCAGTGTCATATGTCTGATAAATGCACTGTACAATTCTCTTTAAACTATATGAAAGATCAGTTGTTTAATACACATCTCAAATTAGAAAAACAAATAATATTTGTTTTTAAATATTATTTAAAAGATTAATTTGCAATTATTTGAAAAATACAGTATGAATCGTGCAACTAAGTTGCATTTGGTATAAGTAAAGTTACTTGCTTTGGCTTACCAATGCTTGCAAAAGGGATCAATGTACAAAAACCCCCCTTGTACCTTTGTGGGTTTCCTGTCTGTTTTTCCTGTCGCATTTTCACTTCACCACTAACCATTTCCATTTGCACCTTACAAGCATGCCAGATTTAAAAGGTGATTTCACCTCAGAACAGACCATGCAACACATTAAAATGTGCTACAAATGTAAGCCTCCCTATTATAAAAAATAAATAAATAAAGTCGTCAATGTTGATGATCAAACAACAGTTTGATGGTGTCCTGCTCACCTTGATGTGTTTTTCAAAATCATGACACTGAAAGTGCTGCCCACTCTGTGTGAAGTTTCGGTTATGTTTTTAAAACTAATCACGTACGCATAACTAAGAGCCCAGTCAAGTCAGTCATGGGGCTGTAGCAACATAAGCCACCTGCCTGAGAATGACCTGAGGTAACTTGTGGGCATTGAAATACTGGCCCACTTCTCCCAGGCACTGTCGTGGCTGTTTTTATCTCCCAGATTTCATGGACAAGAATATATCGTCAATGTCGGGCAGAAACCATCCATCTCCATTTTTCAACTTTCAGTTGCTATTGAACACCCTTTACGTCTGTGTGTGGGTTTTACAAATATTGAGCCAATGAAAAGTATTTAAAAAAGCGCTTCTGACTAAACCTCCTAACTCCATTGGATCCTCAAACTGTCAGACAAACCACCCAACTCCAACTTGTGGAGATAGGTGGTTTGTCCCCCATTGATTGGAATGACGAAGTCAGACAGAAAAACACCCTATCTCCACATTAATGGTCAAAAACCTCCTAACTCCACTTGAGCTGTATTTGGGTAAAATGGTGATAATATAAGGACACATTCAAGTATCTGGCACGTGCACACATAGACATGAAAGGGGGCTCGAGCCCCTGCCCTTTTACCCGTCTGGTAAAAAGTGCCCTCTCCAGACCATGGATGCAGCATTTATTATGGTGAAAAAAACGGAAGATCTCAATGCCCTACTCGGAGGCAGCAATTTAAAATGAGATATTGATCTAAATCTGTGTAGAAAAGTAGTTTTTTTTAAATCCGTCGGGTGCCGGCTTTAGGTGCCCTTTTGAACTTCCAGCCCCTGCCTCTCCAGATCCCTCTGCATGTCTCTGTCTAACAATGTATAAAGTCACCATACCGACTTTGATGAGGCATTATTGTGTTGTTCTAAAAACATGTGTGTTTTTTTTTTTAGTTAATATTTTGGACATAGCTGGTTTCTGCCCGACAGCAGAGATAAGCTGTTGACTAATTGAAAGGTCTCTAAACATGGAGACCAGTGCTGTTGATTCACCTGGCTCTGTTGGAGGTAATGCTGGCTCATCTGACATCTTTGCACACATGGATATAGTTTTGCTCTTCCTTGGCCTAGCACCAATTTCCTCAAAAACTTCAACTTCCACTGTGATTGCGACCCCTGGTACTTGAGAACGTAAATGATATCGGCCCCTGCCTTTTTTTATAACCACTGTGGCTTGCCATCCCACCACTGCTAAATGCGTCTTAGGTGTGGTTAGTATGCAACCTTTAACACTTCATTCTCTGTCGCTGCACTAGTTACTCTATCCACAAGTTTCCTAGGGCATTGTGGGCATCACTTCCTGTCGATTTGATCACTGAAACCTGATCAAATCGACAGGAAGTGATGCCCACAATGCCCTAGGAAACTTGTGGAATACCTCACTGCCAAAAAGAATCCTCACTGCCGAGTGAAAAGAAGCGGCTTTAACGAGTGTATCAGAGGCAGTGGTGGACAAGTACTGTATATACTGAAGTAAATACATTAACCAAAATATATTTTTTAACAAATTCTGAAATTAACTACAAAAACTGCTCCTCAGAGCACAGGTCTCCGTCAGGTCAGGTAGGTTATTGTGGGCCAGCAATGTTCGGAATTCACCAATCAGGATGGAATATGAAAAATCGGACGGATCTGTCTTTATCACTTGACTATAGACATAATGTGTACCGATTTGCGTGATGTTTGGACACAATTTGTGAGAATAATATAAAAGTCAATTGTTTCGCAATAATCGGCCTCCTGGTGGCACTATAATAGGGCAATGTTGAAAGGGTGGCATTTGTTCCTCAACATAGTGCGAATGTGCGTGCAAAGTTTCACCGCGATCGGCCGCTGCGTTCCTGATTTGAGGCATTTTGTTCAAAACGGGCCACTCCTGCAAACTTTAAATGTAAATCTTATCCAATCAGGATGGAATATAAAAAATCATGTGTACCGATTTGTGTGAAATTCAGATAAAATCTGAAGGAGTAATATCATTATTTATTTTTTACATTAGTCTCCTGGTGGCGCTATAAAAGGCAGATGTGAAAAATGCAGGGCAAAGGTTTTTCTTTGGCCTCTAGGGATTGCGCATACAAAGTTTTACGCAGATCGTTTCAGTTATAGGTATAAACGTGAATCGGCCTGTTATAGCGCCACCATGAGGCTGATTTGATATTTTTCAAGTGGCATTTCTTACTCGGCCTAGTGGGAATGTGCGTGTGAAATTTTACTGAAATCGCAAGCTGCGTTCATGAGTTGAGGCACCACGGACCAATCCTGCAAACTTTGGGATCCAATTTTAGCCAATGAGGATGGAATCTGGAAAGTCGGACAGATCCGTGTTGATCACATGACTATAGAGATACTGTGTACCGATTTGCGTGTTTTTTGGACAAAATCTGTAGGAGTAATATCCAAAAATGTGTTTTGCAAAAGTCGGCCTCATGGTGGCGCTATGACAGGCTGATCAGAAAACATGGGGCAGAGGTTCTGCTGTGGCATCCAGGGAGTGTGTGTGCGCAGTTTCACAACGACAAGTGGCATTTCTTCCTCGGCCTAGTGGGAATGTGCGTGCAAAATTTCACGGAAATTGCACACTGTGTTCATGATTTGAGGCATTTTGTTCAAAACAGAGCACTCCTGCAAACTTTGGAAGCCAATCTTAGCTAATCAGGATGGAATATGAAAAATCTGAAAGACCGGCTTTGTTTAATGACTATAGAGATACTGCGTACCAATTTGTGTGATGTTTGGACAAAACAGACAGACAGGCGGACAGGACAGACAGGCATGGCCGAGACAACAAAGTAGTGAAAACAACAGCTCATGTGTCGCACCGTGATGCGCTGTGCACTTGTGGATCAGCTATTTTCACATTTGAAATAGGGGTGGGCTTAAGTGGTTAATTCATCATATATTTTTTTACGTTTGGGTCCCTGCAAGAGTTGCTGTCTCCGACAGGCCGAAAGGCATGGCCGAGACTATGTGTTGCACCCTGTCCGTCCGTCCGTCCGTCCGTCCGTCTGTCCGTCCGTCCGTGTGTGTGTGTCACGCCGTCCGCTAATCTCCGGCACCGTTGGCTTGTTCGCAGCAAAACTGTGCACACACACCCCCTGGATGTCAATTCAGAACCTCTGGCCCAAATTTTTCACATGGGCCCGTTATAGCGCCACCAGGAGGCTGTTTTTTGCATTTTTTTCGTGTTTTGATTGACATCTAAAGTTTGCAGGAGTGGCCCGTTTTGAACAAAATGCTGCAAATCATGAACGCAGCCTCGATTGCAGTGAAACTTTGCACGCACATTCGCACTACTTTGAGGAACAAATGCCAACCTTTAAACATTGCCCTATTATTGCGCCACCAGGAGGCTGATTTTTGCGAAACATTTTTTTTTATATTACTCCTAAAATGTTGTCCAAACATCACGCAAATCGGTAAATATTATCTCTTTGGTCAAGTGATCAATACGGATCAGTCCGATCCGTCTGATTTTTCACATTCCAGCCAGATTGGCGAATTCCGAACATTGCTGGCCCACACTAACTACCTGACCTGGCAGAGACCTGTGCTCCGAGGAGCACTTTTTCTAGTTTAACATGATTTTAACACTTTTCAACAGGCTTGGAATTGGTTTGAGCCAATCAGTCATTAGCACACGTGTGATCGGTTTGTGGTCTATCTGAAACACTTTTGTGCAGCAGAGCCAGGGGTGATAACTTCTATATTCCAAATATTACATTGTATTGTATGTATAACATTTTAATAAATGAGATGAGACACATCTAAGTGTTTTATTTTTCTCCTCAAAGAAAAAGGAACTGAACTGTCAGTGCACCACCCAAAGAGTTGGCCTCCCGGTAAGCATTCACAAACACACAAAATCCTCTTCAGTCCTCCAAGAAGGGTAGGAGAATTAGTAGTAATAATTGCCCTAGTGTGACACAGTGTGGGTACATATTGTCACAAACTGTGACCTTTCCCCTAGGTAAAGGTCATAAATTCATTTCTTGCCATTGGTAGTACAACCACACATTTCTCTAGAATTTGTTTCAACTTGAACAGCTACAAAAACCTCACACAAGTAGTCTGGTTAAGTCTCCACCCAGTCCTGTTCCTGGAGGTGGAGATGTGTGTTCCTGGAAGCCTCACGACGCACTGGCCAAGAATACTGCTCTGGCTCCCTCTGTTGACAGACTGTGTGGCATCTGGATGGTTATGTGCTTGTAGAGCCAGGACCCCTAGGGTGTCCTCAGAGTTACTACAGGGGAGCCACCAAATCGTTGTGTGATAGGATTTTTCTCTTTTTTTTTTACATTAACCCCTAGCATCCCTATTCTGAGGAACATTAGCCGAAAATAGCAGATCTACAAGCTCACAACGACTTGCGCTGCGAGGCGGTGTAGATCTTGGTTGGGTGTAGAAGGAAACAGGAGCAAACCAATACAGAGCCAAATGTAAAGTTTTAAGGGTTTAAGTGCTTAATTGTCTGAAATAAACAGGGAAAAAAATTCATTTACACAACACTGATGATAGTCAATGAAATCTATAAGCTATGAAATCTATAAGCTATGAAATGTATAAGCTATGAAATCTATGAAAGAATGTACAATGTAATGGGCCGGGGTCCCTGGACCCTGCTTCATCTTTGTCTCAGCTTCCCGACGCCAAGTCGGCCCAAAATCGGGCCGACTAGGATTGGTCTGGAGTTACCTTAAGGGGTCCATGGCCTGAAAAACATTGAAGACCCCTGTTGTAGAGGGAAGCTGCAGATTCGGAGCCTGCATTGACAGAACCTTAATCCTAATCCTAACCTAAACCTGACCGTAATACCAATAGTTGATGTGTTTCACATTTAATTTGCCACTTTTATGGGTTACCCATAATGTTAACACAGCAGAGGGTAGACTGCAGACAGACACAGTAGTCGCATTTCAGTGACATCACTGTCTTTACGAGCGCCGAGCGTCCACTCTGAAGTGGGGAATTCTCATCCCAATCCCGACTGACTTGTTGTGACTTTGTTCATATTTCTATATTTTGAACATCTCATAGGCTTATATTAATTGTCTACCCACCACGGAGCTCCGACGGTACATGACAAATTAAAACGTGTGGGTTTACCGTTGTTGTAGCCATGGTTCACATGACGCTTGTATAGACTTCGGGCATAGGGAGGAGTCGAGGAGGAGCCTAGCTACCAGTGACGTATTTCGGCGGCCATTTTATATAGGGTCGTATCAACAGCTGGCCGTATCAACAACAGCATTGACAGCTACTCACAACGTCTCCTGAACACACAGTCTGTGTAAAGTCTACAACACATACACACACAATGCGTGACAGAGACATACCATACAGAGAGAAGCTGAACGCGGATGCAAAGGCACGCTACCTGGAAAAAATGTCATTACATCTGTGCCCCAGATCATGTAATGACAGTGTGCCCAGTCAGAGTCACAATCATTCATTTCATAGACTGGTTCACCTGAACCGAAAATAAAATATAGTCATCTTGAGTACTGATTATTTATATATTATTATTGATATTATTAGCGAAGTATTATTATTATTATTATTATACTGTTCATTCATTAATCATTGAGCTAGTAAGTGAACTGAACGGAACCTGTGTTGCCAGATTTTGCGAGAGAAATAAGCAACCAGGTCTATGAAAACAAGCCCAAAAGAAGTGGCTTAGTGACATCAGCTACTTGAAAATAGCCGATCTACAAGCTCACGTGAGCTTGTACATAGGCTATTTAAAATAAACTCTTGCAATAAAATAAAGAATACTTTTTTTTTTTTTTAAACATTCTAACAACACAAATGCTCCCTGGCACAGAACATTTTCATGAAATATTTGAAAACCACTGGTTTAAATAAAAATAAAAAAATTGGAAGCAAGCCTAAATAAGCAAGAACACTTTATAAATAAGCCACACAAAAAAACGCAACCCGCAACTACCAATTTTACAAGCAACTTTACAGAAAAAGCCAGAAAAAGTTCTGCCCAAAGTCGCTTATAATTAGCCGACATGGCAACGCTGATTCTCATCCACACTCGGTCTCATCAACACAACATGTTTATATTTTTATTGTGTGCCGTCATGCTTGTTTGAGCACAGGTAGAGAGCCTAAATGTGTTTGTTTCATTGTATTTAAGATATTCGATATAAATTCTTTTTTTTAAAATGCCAGATTTAGCTAATACGGCCGTAAACGTCCCATTCAAACTGCTAGCTTAGCCACTAGCCACTTAGCCGGTGCTCTGCTCTCTGCGACTCAGCACAACAGATGTATATATTTTTATTGTGTGCTGTCATGCTTGTTTGAGCACAGAAGCATATGTTAGATATAGATAGAAGAGAGATGGAAGATAATGTACACCGTCTACACTTGCTGCTTGCTGAACGAGCACAGGACTACAACGCGACCAGATAGATAGAAGAGAGATGGAAGATAATGTACACTGTCTACACTTGCTGCTTGCTGAACTATGAGCACAGGACTACAGAGTGATGTACCAGGATGTACCAGCGTGACCAGATAGATAGTAGAGAGATGGAAGATCATGTACATTGTACACCGTCTAGCGTCTACACTTGCTGCTTGCTCACTACAGAGTGGTGTACCAGCCATAGAGTTAACTCAAGGGTACCAGCGCGACCAAACAAGCTTTAGTACAATGGCGGCCAAAGTGGGCGGAGTTAACGGAGTGACGTAACCTGTGACGTACCTATGCCCGTTCTCGAGTCCCCCTGGTCTAAAGTTGTGTTCGATTTTTTCACATTGCCATCTCTCACATAAACATAAACGTTCAAATTTCAAATATAAAGTGCTTACCACCGAGCCACGGATGTTACAAGGCGATGCGGACCGCGATGAGTACCCGTATCTCCCGTATTGTTCAATAAAAAGCATTTTAATCCCATCGCCGGCCATTTTCTCCAAATTGTCTCCGATACTTTCAACCATGCGACACTAATGGTTGGGAGGTGTATTGCACTCTGATACATTACCAAAAAAAAAAATGGCCGGCGATGGAATTAAAATGCTTTTTATTGAACAATACGGGAGATACGGGTACTCATCGCGGTCCGCATCGCCTTGTAACATCCGTGGCTCGGTGGTAAGCACTTTATATTTGAAATCTGAACGTTTATGTTTATGTGAGAGATGGCAATGTGAAAAAATCGAACACAACTTTAGACCAGGGGGACTCGGCACCATGACTGTCATGGTATGACAGTCATGTTTCAGGGCTACCGTTGTTGTATTAACTTGCCTGAATGTAAGTTGGGGAAATAACCCAACTAAATGGAGGAGTGACATATCCCGACATTTTCAACTACTTAGTGAATACTCCAGGTTAGTATTAATATACAAATAGTCTTGCAAGATGCTGTTTGGATAATTGTCAAAAAATAAATAGCCTATAAAAATGATACATGAGAGACACAAACGTATCTGGGTACTGAAAACCTCAAGGGATGCGTCCGTGACGTATATACCATGCGACCACTTAAACCTTAGATTTCAGATGCTAGAACTTTTGAGACACTGATGGAGAATATTATAGTATATTGTGGGTTGTATATTGAGATGGCAGGTATGTCACATTAAAAAGGACAAATCAAACAAATGGGACACTTTATTAGAACACCAAAAAAATCTCTACAGCCTCAGTAGTTAACCAGTGAAATTACGGTATTTTACAATGCTCTCATAGAGATTGCATTGAGAGCTGCAGTTCTAAAGGACCGCGAGGCTCCCCAAACACCGTGTACTTACATTATGTCGCGTCTATGGCATGTCCCAGGGGTAGAGTGGCCGGGTAGAGTGAACTGGAAACCGCAAGGTTCCCAGTTCGATCCCGGACTGGGGCGCTCCCCCAGAGTTAGTGTCGAAGTGTCCTTGAGCTAGACGCTGAACCCCTAATTGCTCCCGATGAGCAGGTTGGTGCCTTGCATGGTTTCCTCTGCCATCGGTGTATTAATGGGTGAATGGCACAATCAATGTAAAGCGCTTTGGATAAAAGCGCTATATAAATGCACCATTTACCATTTTGGAGATAGGAGGAACTGTTTATATTATGTTTCGCATAGTAGTGTATATTTGTCTGTCATTAAATGTTTCGATGAATTGAGTACAAAGGACCCCAATGGAAAAAAGCCATAGGCTTGCTTGGGTTTTAAATCCTAGCAGACCTTGTATTGAACTGTACTTTCTTGTGCTTTTTTTTGGCAAACTGCTAATAAAGTATTCAATCAATCAAACCAATAGCATCAGCGTGAAGAAGCGGAGATATCGCGAGATTGCTAGCTTTTTCGGGGACCAGAGAGCAGTGTTGCCATGTCCGCTTATTATAAGCGACTTTGGGCTTGATTTTCTGTAAAGTCTCTTGTAAATATTGGTAGTTGCGGGTTGCAGTTTGTTGGGCTTGTTTCTAAAGTGTAGGTGCTATCTTGGGCTTGTTTCCTAATGTTGTTTAAACCAGTGGTTCTCAAACATTTCCATGTCAAGGACCCCCAAATGAATATGTATTTTTGCAGGGATACAAGATTTGTTGTTAATAGCAGATCTACAAGCTCACAACGCTTCGTATCGCGACGCGTTGTGAGCTTATAGATTGGCTATTTTCAATTGGCCGACGGATCGATAGATTTAAAGGGCCCATGTAGCCTAGTTGCTTCTTTTGGGCTTGTTTTGATAGAGCTGGTTGCTTATTTATGTCGGAAAATCTGGCAACACTGCCACAACCAGACGGTTGGAGTTTGAGGAACTTGGAGCCGCGGTTCAACTTCGAGCGCCTCTCCCTGCAACTCATCTTAAAAAGTGTGTTTGTAGAAAACCACTTAAGATCTGACGAGGACAAGCCGAAGAACACGAACTCCTTGAAATTCTGACCGACGCCAAGCTCCTCGGTTTGCCATTCAATCGCCGTTTATTTTGTCAAAAGCGAAAGTAAAAAAGAAATCGCACTTCCTGGAAGAAGAAAGGGCCGCGCGCGGAGTCAAGTCATGGCTGCTAGTGGGAGCATGGACACGTCCGCGTCCCCCGTGTTCCTGGAAGACACCGTGAGTCTCCTCCAGGAGGAGCTGACCTGTCCCGTCTGCCAGGGGATCTTTCGGGATCCAATTCTGCTGTCGTGCACGCACAGCTTCTGCCGAGACTGCCTGGTCAAGGCCTGGGAGCAGAACAAGAAGTGTCCCCTGTGCAGGAAGGAGGGCGGCGACGAGGCGCTCATTCCCAACCGTGCGCTCAACAGCGCCTGCGAGACCTTCCTGAAGGAGCGCGGCTGGAAGGGACCCGATGAAATCCTGGGAGAGAACCACTGTCCCCTGCACCGCCTGCTGCTCAACCTCTTCTGCCTGAAGGACGAGACGCCGATCTGCGTTGAATGTGTGGCTCTGCACCGCGGACACGGGCTGCTGACCATCCCCGAGGGGGCGCCCTACTGCAAGGTGAAGCGTGTTTATGAATTTAGACTTGCAGTGGTTCTCAAAAAGTGGGGTCCAGGTGCTCTCAGGGTTCCTTGAGGGGGTTCTAAATTGACCCTTACAAGTCTGTAACTCTGACAGTGTTCAAATGGACCCTGACGGGTCCATTTGCTTCCATTTGTACACTGTCAGAGTTGAGGGAGGTCCTTGAAATGTAAAAGTTTGAGAATCACTGCATTAGAGGCACAAAAAAAAGCTGCCTGTAATGCTTTGCTTTGTAATGCTTTGGTTCACCCCCTCACTGTGTGTTTTCTTTTACACTGCAGGCGGAGTTGACGTTTAAAGTCGACATTTTTGAAGCCAAAGTGAAGTCGTTCTTGAACACGAAAAATAACTTCTCCAACACCGTAAAGTTCATCAAGGTAATGATTGACTTATCGAGTGTTGATGGGTTTGTCTCGTAGCACCTTGCATAAAGTAAGTTCACGAGGTTCATTCTAAACCAGTAAACTTCCTGTAGCTTAACCTCATGTCACCAGGCTTTCCGCAGCAGGCTTGTATTTACTGCTCAGTGCTCTGATCCGGTCTAGAGCTCGCCTACTGTATCCGGTAATTTGCACACGCATACTGTACATGCATGCATGCTCCATTTCTGTATCCGCTCTTGTCCTAGAGGCAGACCGGATCAGCAACCTGCAAAGCGAGTTGATCCCGGTCTACTCGCTGTGTAGAGTCTACACTACAGGGAGGAAGGACTACATTTTCCGCCCACAGCCATCTCTTGAAAAACCTGTCGGGTTAGACAGGGCAGTTAGGAGTGAATTTGAAATGTGCTGGAGAAACAAGGTGGCATACACACAGATGAAACACCTAAATTAACTTATCTGAATGGGCATGGTTCTGTTGAACCAAGTTCTGTAAATGTCATACTTAAGAATGTTAACAGTGTATACTGAGTGACACAAACATGCCGCAAGAAAGGACCATGTATAGTTGTAGTAACACATGATGGACAGTAGGCAATATACATGTTCCATTCTGGCAGATTACAGAACTTCTTTTTATTTATCAGATCATGTTTAGCGTTCCTGTCCTGTGCCAAATGTGAATGATCTAAATCCTTATTTTATACAATCACTTTGTCTGCATCCCTGTCGTTCTTTCTATCCTCCTATCACAGCACCAGGCCAGCCAGGCAGAGAAAATGATTAAGGCTGAGTTCGAGAGACTCCACAAGGTGCTCGTCACAGAGGAGGTCCTCCGTCTCAGGGTCCTGGCTGACGAGGAGCAGGAGAAAGTCTCGATCATGGAGCGCATGATAGACAGCTTAAGTGCCGACATCTCCCTTCTGTCGCAGGAAATTGACACCTTCAAGAGGCAAATGACAGATGTGGATCTGTCATTCTTGAAAGTAAATTCAGTTTGCATTCCAGATTTGTATTTCTTACATCCCATATACAAGTATAATAGTAAATAGAAATAACTAATATATAGTACCATAATGAGTACACTGAGAGGTGCCTTTATTAGGTGGTGTATTTACAGAGCCTCTAAATATACGAACACCGACGTCACACCGCCGATCCGACCAAGTCCTTGCAGACACACTCGCCGAGTTAGAAGTCGGCCGGCCCCATACTGTATATACGCATGACCATATATTGGCATATCGGTCGGATATGTGGCTCTGGACAACCTGATCTGAACTCTCCATATATGCCTATAATACAGTATGGGCGGGCTTGTTTATATTAGTTATGTCAGAGTGACGTGGCCGCGGTCCGCCCGCCAGCCCTTCCAGTTGCCAATTGTAATATAGGATATACATGAATAAGCCAAGGTCTATCACATACCTGGTATGGTGTATAGTTAATTGACTACACTTACCTACACAAATACTCTACCCACACTTTATTTTTCACATACTGTCCAATACCTTTTTGCTTGCTAAATCAATTTATTTATTTATTTTCCAAATTGCTATGTAAACTTGTTTTCTTTTTTGCTACCATACAGTAACCTTTAATTATGTCTCTGTTTTTCAGAAATTTCGAGATTTAAAAAGAAGGTAAGTTCAAGCTCACAACACATTGCGATGTGAAACATTGTGAGCATGTAATCTGCTTTTGTAAACGTCTGTACAATTCAATTTAAATATTCACCGTGCTACACAGGGAACTTCAATTGCAAAGTGGTTTTAAATTAAAATGCCAGAATGGAAAGATAACAGGTAAAACTAATTAAATAACCAAGAGGTAACATCCTCCTAGTGGACGTCTAAAGTATAGGCTGAGTGCAAAACAAAGAAAGTTGTCATAAAGGCTCACAATTATGAATAATGTAGTGTATGCACTGTAGCATCCAGAGAGCATTGTTTTAAACTCATCCAAGGTGCTTCATCTTTCTCACTATGCCTAGCATCCCTATTCTGGGCATGTCATAATAGTCGAACATTCTGCAAAAATGGCAGATCTACAAGCTCAAAGCACCATGCAACGTGTTAGCTTGTAGATCTGCTGTTTTCGCTATTTGATGTGCAACGAAGTGAACCGGGTTTAAGTGGTTAAGTTTGCCTGGCTTACCAGTAAACATTTCAATCTCCCCAGCTTGACTGCAGTTTGTACTGTTGCCACCTTGCATTAGGGCCCAGTGGACAGCGGATGACCCAGAACTCCCCAGGGACATTCTCCTGAACATGGGAAAACATGTTGGCTCTCTGGGCTTCAAGATATGGAAGAAAATGCAGATGAATATCAAATATAGTGAGTGTAGTCCCTTGTCAGTTTGTGGTTGAAGTGAAGCTTGTGATTTGTATCACAAAATAATGTTTAGCACCTTTTTATAATCTGTCTCTTCTATCTCTGTCTCTTTTTCGCTCTATCTTCGTACTTCTCCAATAACTTTCACTCCAGACCCAGTGATATTCGACCCCAACACGGCTTCTCCCTGGTTGTCTTTGGCCCATGACCTGACTAGCATCAAAGAAAGCCAGGAGAGGCAGGTGGCACCTGCTAACCCTGAGCGATTTGATCCCTGTGTCTTCATCCTGGGTCATGAGGGTTACACTTCTGGCAGGCACAAATGGGATATAGTTGTCGGTGACCATCCCAAGTGGATCCTGGGTGTGTGCACGGAGTCACTGATCAGAAAGAAGAAGTTTACGGTTTCCACAAAGCGTGGCGTTTGGGCCATCAGCCTGAGCAAGGGAGCCTACAACGTCATGACCCCAGAGCGTATGGAACTAAAGCTAGAGAATCGTCCAGAGCGCATCAGGATCAAGCTAGATATGGAGAAGGGAGAGGTGTCATTTTGGGACGGTGGGAGGGCAAAGCATCTGTGTTCCTTGACTAGTTTGACCAATCGGTTCGATGACAAAATATTCCCACTGTTTGGCCCAGGGCTCCATAGCACACCCTTGTTTCTAGCACCAGCAAAGACGCATGTCCACACCTCATGAAAGGGAAGCATAATGCTCAGTGTTTGGTGGTTCTGAGCCAGATATAGATGTGAGCATCTATGAATATATATACTAACTATTGTATATATTCTTAGTGCTATAGAATATTATTGTGGAAAGAGACTAGTTAACTAGACTCTTTGACTCTATATGTGTATATACATACGTTTGTGTGTGTATATATGTAGAGAGTCAACAAATGTTTTTTGTGAAATAAAAAATCTATTTCCAAAAACATAGGTTTAAAATCACAGGCTTCCCTTTCCCTATGTTTCTCCTAAATAAGATACACCAAAAAAATCTGCAACAAAAATGCATATTAATTTAATTTTGTTAATTGATTTAGTTTGTTTTCAAGATCAACAGCATTATTGATTTGACCTAGTATCAGGACATCTTGTAACCCCAAACATACTGTAGATAAAAACCTAAATGTAACTGGTTCCATGAACACAAATTCTGACTTATGTAAAGAAAACATCTGGTCACTAAAAAAAAAATCCTGAGGATATCAAGGGTCTTGAAAGGGTCTTCTAGACTAGATCTAGTCTAGAATCAAAAAAGTAAAAAGTATGCTCTGATGTCATCAAACACAAGAAATGTGACTCAATGCTGTTAAACTTGCGAGAGGTACAGTACAGGAGGCTACAAATGATCAATGCCAACAATTATGTAACTTTTTTTCTTTAGATAAATATATAATTTGTTATTTGGTTGATTCTGCTGACTTATACATAATTATGCTGATTTATAAATGAATGTTATTATTTTGAACAAATCTTAATATAAATAGGCTCACCTGTGTGGCATAAAGGGAAACCACCCACCCACCACTGTGTAGACTTTTGTAGTTAGGTTTACATGTATAAAGGTGATTGTTTAGACAGTTGTTAGTCCTATTTTTCACACTTTATACTTTTTGAAAAATGTCAAAATCATCAATCTACTCAATTGGTCTTATGAAATATTTCATTTCTGGAAGATGAACATGTTTTATAATTTGTGTTTTGAAATAAAGCGCAATGGGTTGTATATGGCATTGTCCGGTGTTTTGGTATATTTATTTCTTGTTTGGTAAACTTTCCATCAAAACCCAAATATTAGTATTGTAACAGCAGCAAGTCTTCCTTCTGCAGAGAAGAAACCGGACAGGACTGTAATCGAAAGAGAAGAGTTTAAATCACACTTAGGATTGTAGTTTCAAAATCTTTGATGGAGGGATATCCTATATATTGTTTTACCATCGCCACCAATAAAGGTACATGTTTGAGCTTAATTTTGCATGCCATGGCTGCGCCACAAATTTTGAGATGACATCTCATTGTTCCTTTGCTGCAAATCCATAACTTTCATGCCCTATTCGGTCTTGCCGCTTGTCCAGGGGGATATACTGTATCGCTTATGACTCCACCTCTGCCTTTGGTGTTTCGCCTTGATTGCGCTTAAACCCTAACATTTAACTTCACTAAAACTATGCCTAAACCTAACCTCACAAACACTATGCCTAACTCTAACCTCACAGAAATAATGCCTAAGTCTAACCTCGAAACCCTGTCCGCCTGGGCGAAACACCAAAGAAAGAGTCTCACCCCAAAAGTTCTGAGACTAGGCCAGCACCCAACCATTTGCAGCTGGATACTGGACTTCCTGATGAACTACCAAGTGGTGAAAATGGCCAACATCGCTTCAGCCCCTCTGACCCTGGGCTACACACTGAGTCCTCTACCCCTGTACAGAATACAACAGCGGTCTGCACCGACTCCCAAGGCAATTCCTTGAATCCTTGGGGACTCCCAGGGGTCCTTGACGGGTTTCCAGGTTATATACTTTAAGGTTCCAGGGGGTCCCCAGCGAAATGAGGAACAGTTAAACCACTTTAATCCTATTCTTTATTTGACTATTCGAAAATCTGGGCTACAAAAGACGTACCATCACAACACATTATGAGCTTGTAGATGTACTATTTTCAAAACATTTTGAAAATGTTTAAACATTTTCAAACAAAAGGGGGTGCCGCCGGAATACTTTGATAATATTTGGAATTCATCAGTTTAACCCCTTAGAGTCTATGGTGTTAGGTGTACCATGGGATCCTTTGGCTATGAAAGGTGTGCCCTGTGTTTCCCAGACCATATATGGACTTAAGTTGCACGCTGTGACGCGTTGAATGTTCCCCCCAGAATAGGGATGCCGGGGTTCAAGTGACAAACTGTATCTCTTAGGGGGAAAGATTTACATATTTACGCACCGTAATATGACTTATGTAAGGTGCTACAAAGTAACAATGTGATTCAGGGGTGCCGTGGATTTAAAAGTTATTTTTGCACGCTCCATTGTACCCATTGGCTTGTATTTCTGGTTTGTCTCGATTTTCAAACTCTTCCGGAACCAACAGGGCGTGTCACGTGACTTAGTTCCGTCAGCCGTGAGCTGAGAGTAGAAGTAGTGAGTAGTACTTTACCACTTAGCTCGGCGGTAGCTCTCTCTCCAAAACGTCAGACAATAGGTTGCGTTTTGCAATAAAAAACTAAACTTTACATTTGGGTTCGTCTTGACAAGGAGCAGAGAGAGGCAAGGAAAGCATCGACAAATCAACAGAGACCGCGGGTGCGTATTAGTTTGTCACAGTTTGCTCTTCGAGAAGTTAGCCATTTTGTTAAGAAGAGAGAGCGAAAGTAAACAGGCATTTCCTGACGCCAGACCAGAGAGATCCGTCATGGCTGAGAGTATGGACACTTCTGATGTCGATGACAACATGTCCGAGCACACCTTCCCGCTCCAGGAGGACTTAACGTGTCCCATCTGCAAAGATATCTTCAAGGATCCGGTGCTGCTGCCTTGCAGCCACAGCTTCTGCCGAGGCTGTCTGATGCAGTGCTTAAAGCAGAACGCGAGGTGTCCCGTGTGCAGGAAGGAGTGCGGCGAACAGCAGCAGATCACCAACAGGCCTGTCACAATTATTACATAATCTTTTTTTCAATATTTTTAATATTTTGTAATATCTGCCCTGTGCAAATTTTTTATTTACGAAGCCTAAAAGGCAAACAGAAATTACAATTGTATTCATATGTTGCCAAACACAATTAAATCGTTAATCGCAATTATTTGAGTGATCGTCAATTTAAATTTGTATTCGTGACTGACAGCCCTAATTTATTCCTAACAGGGCGCTCAACTATGCCTGCGAGTCCTTCCTGAAGGAGAAGGCGCTCTTCGTACCCACGCCCCCCAAACCGCTGGATGAGCTCCACTGTACCCAGCACCGCCTGGACTTCAGCCTCTTCTGTCACAAGGACGAGGAGCCCATCTGTGTGGACTGTGTGGCACAGCATGGCTCACACGAGCTGCTGCCAATCAAGAGGGCGGTGTCCTTCTGTAAGGTATGTTTTAGTGGTGGGAAAAGCGCTCAAATGTTTTACTTTAATAAAAGTATCAATACTGCCATGCAGAAATGCTCTATTATTAAAAGACCTGTGTTCAAAATGTTACTTGACTAAAAAGTGCAAAAGTATTGGCATCCAAATGTACTTAAAGTACCAAAAGTAAAAGTACCCTGTACTGTAAATGTCACATTTCACAAGTTCAAAATGTATACAAAAATCTTTTGAAAATGGCTGATCTACAAGTTTAAAATGTGTCTCATCGTAACGCATTGTGAGCTTGTAGATCGGCTATTTTCAAATGGCCGAAATGTATATATAGGGCTGAAGTGGTTAATGTCATTTTTGTAATAATAATCAAAATCGTAAAGTAACGTAAGTTTTCAAATAATTGTGGTGGAGTAAAAATACAATATTTGCCTCTGAGATGTAGTGGAGTAGAAGTAAAAGTACTGAAAATTGGAAATACTCCAGTAAAGTAAAAAATACCTGGACATTTACTTAAGTACAGTACTTGAGCTAATGTATTTAGTTACTTTACACCACTGGGTGAGTGTATGTTATGACACAGTGGTTCTCAAACTTTTTCATGTCAAGGACCCCCAAATTAATGTATTTGGCCATTGACCCCCATTTGAAATTAGTTTGTGCCAGCCAGGGGCTCCCATACAAGATTTGTGTTGTTCTCCCTGGAACCCCCTTAAGGACCCGACCCCCAGGGGTCCCCGGACCCCACTTTGAGAACCACTAGGATTATGAACTATGACTACTCTTACTTTTTTTTGTTATGTTACATTTGTAGCCTACATTCTGAGTTAGAAAAAGAAAGGATTTTACGGTTTGTTTTTGCACAATTTCTTTTGCAATCCTTTTTGATTATTACTGTTTTATTCTACTTTGCAGGAGGAGCTGGGATATACTGTCCAGGTTTCTGAAAGCAAAATGGACGCTTTCATAAAAAACAGAAATAACTTTTGTAACACGGTAGAATGCATCAAGGTAATTTTGTCTTGTCAAGTTTTGTTATGTATAGTATTTATTTACTGACATTGGCAGGCTCTACAGGTACTGCTATGTTGGCTCACTGTCAGCCATTTTAAAAACCTGTGTAGCACATAAGTTCAAAGAAGGCAGTGAGGTATGGAATGTGCTCAAAAAACGAGAACATAGCCATGACGTAATTATGAAACAAATGCCAAGTCTCAATTCTATGAGCATTGTTTTAATGGCAAGTTCAGTAAATGTACAGAGATTAGTATTGGTGATGTACAGACAGCTTGCTGCTGTTGTAAACACAAGCAAACAATGTTTCTCCCCTGCCTGATAACAACACAAAGGGTCGAAATGTTATTTTCTCTTTTTGCTTTGTTTTAAAAAAAAATCACAGTAATATTATGATGCATATCTGCACCCTGCTGCATTTTATTTTCTTTTTTTTTAAACATTTGACTGAATGTCAATTAAATCAAATAAAATACCCAAAAGTTATATCCCGAGTCACCAAATATATGTCAATTCTGTAACAACATTTGCTCCTGTCTATGCATTCCTATCTTTTCTCTCTATCCTCCCACCACAGCACCAGGCCAGCGAGGCAGAGAAGATGATCAAGGCAGAGTTTGAGAGACTCCACAAAGTCCTTGAGACAGCAGAGGCCGTCCGTCTCAAGGACCTGGCTGACGAGGAGAGGCAGAAGATCTTGGCCGTGGACAACATAATAGCAAAAATAAGCAACGACATCCAGGCTATGTCGGATAACATCGACGCCATCAAGAAGGAAATGGGGGATGATGATGTGCTGTTCTTAATGGTAAGTTCTGTGAAAATGGCAAGAATGAGACATTGTGCAGTTCTGGATACCAGCAGTAGGGGTTCTTACTCTAGACTAGAGACCGAGAACATTTTTACATACATTAAATAAATAGTTGTAGTAGTGGCCTTAGAGCAAGTTACATGCTCAACACATTCAACAGGCACGGATGAGCGCTAATGCGCTATTAGTAATATTATCCATTTAATACACGCCAGCTTCAGTGTGAAGTATGATGTCAGAGAAAATGTCCCTCTCCTGCTTGCAGAGGCAGTTGAACAATGTAACGGTGACATAGTGAACTTGTAACATTTAGACTAAATCACTCCCCAAAAACACAATACCTTTATTTATAATGATGCAGCGAGACATTAGACGCGTACATAAACTGAATGATTAGTTGCATACAATGTTGTTTTTCATTGCAATAAAACATTCTTTGTTTTTTCTTCTACCTTATACTAACTTCAAATTGTGTGTCTGTATTTCAGAAATATTCGGATTTAACTATGAGGTAAGCAGTTACACAAATGGACAATAGCACTTCAAAAGGCCCTGTACAGTTGTGTAGATCAGTGGTTCTCAAACCTTTCATGCCAAGGACCCCCAAATTGATATATATTTGGCCGTGGACCCCTATCTGAAAATATTTTATGCCAGGGACTCCCAGAAGAGAAGATATGTGTTAAATAATTCAAAATTGTTCAAACACTTTCAAGATTAAAAAAAAAAAAAAAGTACAAGCTTGCAGCGCGGCACGAAGTGATGCCCTGTGAGCGTGTGCATCTTCTATTTTTGAATAGCCAACGTATGAAATATGGATACACCGGTTAAAATGTATTAACACATTTTGCTGGGGACCCCCTGGAACCCCCTCAGGACCCCTGGGGGTCCCCAGACCACTGGTCTAGACTAGAGACCTCAGAATTATGAACTGGCCTGTCTACTGGACAGGCATGAGAAACATGAAATATACAATGATGGTAAAATAGTGTTTTTCTTATTTACGCTTGTTCCTTATATGCATGCTCCTTTTGGAATGCACCCTATCAAATATATTTCTGTTCATCAGAAGATCCATTCCCAGGTTTTTCTGTATCTTTACATTTTTATCATCCCCTTATAAACATGCAGTTTGTACAATTCAGTTAAATCTTGATTGTACCACAGGAAACTTAGGTTGCAGAGGGGGTGTAACACTAGAACCAGGTCAATAGAAGGTAATTTTAACATACACTGACTTCACACCTACAGTAGTGACAACACTTTGTCTCTGTATGTGCTATCTCTGTGTTATTTCAATGGGCTCATCTCCCATTTTGACTCTTAACAACCACCATTTGGTACAAAGATTGATACCAGGTACCAGTATCATCACAGACAGTCAAGTCCCTCCTTTAGAAAATAGCCGTATTATCAAAATAATACAGAAATTATAAGGTTTAAATGCTGTAGGACTCAACAACAATCATGAATAAAAGCCTGCAACACTGCTATGGAGACAAATATAAGACAACTATTACAAATACGACAAATGTCAAGACATTAGAGCCAAAAAGCCAGAAGGACAGAGAAACTTAGATACTTTATTGACACTGAAGGAAATTCCAGAATCAAATGGCACCCCTTGGGTTTTAAAATACAATACATATAATTTGTGCATTAAAAGGGAAGTGTGTGCATGTGTGCGTGCATCTACATACACTCTACTACTTCACTAAAAGTTTTACTGTTTACATCTTGCATTAGGGCCCGCTTAACATGGGAAAACCCACTGCACCCTAAGGACACTCTCCTGGACATGGCCAAACATGTTGGCTCTCTGGGCTTCAAGATCTGGAAGGACATGCAGACCCATATCAATTATAGTGAGTATAGTCCTTTGTTGTGAGTTTGGTTCAGAGTGAAGCTTGTGGATTGTAACAGCTGGGTATCTGAAAATAATGTTTAGCACCTTTATTACACATTGGTTCATTTGAGGATGGTAACCATGAATACTTATTATCACAGTTAGTGTTATTGATGCGTGCAGAACCCACCACAAAGACATTTCATTGCATTTCACTTTTATCGACTTCGTCTGTGCGCCCTATCCAATCTGCGTGGTATTCCAAATAAAGGGGCAGAGAGATGTAATATTTGTTTGCCCGTTTGAAGTGACTGTCATGAGTGCTAATGTATTATTAGTCAAACTTGCACATACACATAGTGGTTTTAGCCCACAATACAAAGCCTAACTGCAGTAGCTGCACAAAGGGTCAAACTTGAGAAGAATGCATTTAAAGTATTTCAGGCCAGCCAAATGTGTTATTGCTATTGGTATACAATATATGAATTTTATGAATTCATGAGGTAGTTTTTATACTCCAAACCATAACATGAAACCATGCAAGGTACCAACATGCTCATACCCTTTTCTTTCTTTACAGACCCAGTGGTCTTCGACCCTAACACAGTTTCTCCCTGGTTGGCTTTGGACCCTGACCTGACTAGCCTCAAAGGAATCGAGGAGAAGGAGGTGGCAGTGGCACCCGCCAACCCTGAACGGTTTGATCCCTGTGTCTTTGTCCTGGGTAACGAGGGCTTCACTGCCGGCAGGCACAAATGGGATGTAATTGTTGGCGACATTCCCAAGTGGATCCTGGGTGTGTGCAAAGAGTCACTGATCAGAAAGAAGACCTTCACAGTGTCCACAAAGCGTGGCGTGTGGGCCATCAGCCACAGCGAGGGGGTGTACACCGTCATGACCCCAGAGCGTAAGGAACTGAAGCTAGAGAAGTCGCCAGAGCGCATCCGAGTCAGTTTGAATATGGATAAAAGCGAGGTGTCATTTTGGGATGCTGAAACGTCGAAGCATCTGTGTACCTTGACTTGTCAGTTCAATGAAAAAATATTCCCACTGTTTGGCCCTGGGATCCATAGCACACCTATGGTTCTAGCACCAGGAAAGATATCTGTCCATACCTCATGAGGAGGAAACATCATGTTCAGTGTTTGTTGGACCTGAGCCAGATATTGATGCATATGCTCTTGTCGCTGTGTAATATTGCAGTAGATTGTTTTATCTCTTTGCATAGAATTTCAGCAATGTAACATCTTGGTCTGTCACAATAATTTTAGTTGCCGATTGTCATGCAAATAATTGCAATTAATGGTTTTATGTAGTTTTTGGCATTGAACAGATGAATAAATATTAGATTTCTGTTTACCTTTTAGGATTTGTAAACAAATGAAATGACTTACAATGAACGGTGCTAATTATCAAAATAAATATGGTACTGTGGCCATAACAGGCCATATCCCTAATAATTGTATACTTTAGAAAATAGCCGATCTACAAGCTCACAACCCACCATGATGGACAACGACGTGAACATTATGATGGAAATATTAAATTTCTGTTAATTTAATCCAGCTGTGTATACAGATAAAGGGAAAATTATTGTAATGATAATGCAAAAATATTTGCAATTAGCTCAATTCCGATCAGGCGATTATGTAATTATTGTGACAGGCCTGTGTATGTATGTTTTTTTAACAACCAGACTTGACTTGTGCCTTTCCTTAGTGCCTATGACATGATGATGTCTGTTTTTAACATTTTCATAGGATTTTGTTTTGGGTTATTCGTGGGGTACATTTTCTTTTTTTATAATTGGGTTCTGTTTGTATATTCTACTTAAATTTTATTGTGTTTGTGCTAGTTTATTTTATTCATTTGGACTATTTCTTGAGGACTAGCCATGTATTCAGTGAACAACCCATCTCGGGACATAAATCCATGCTAGGATATCTGACAAGGAAGATATGAAGAAAATGCAGGAAGTACAGGAAAAACAATAGGTATAACTTTGATATCTGATTGTATCGGGACATCAAATCTGAGCTTTGATCTGGATTAAATCTTCTATTTTCTATTACCTTTGCTGTATTTTTTGTTGATTGCTGATCACTGTGATTATTTTGAGTATATTTTGTGCACATTAATATATGGTGACTCTTTTCTATAATAAAAGTTATTACATTATTTTGTTTATCACAGCTAATGTTTTTGGTAGTGTGTCAGACAATCAGCAAACATGGCACTACTTAAAGCTCTATTTTGTACATTTTTATAGTGAATAAAATGTTTTGTCCGATCTGTATGGTAGAGTATGATACAATATAACTTATACAATTGGCGTGGTAGTATTTTGTCTCCCTGCTATTTGAGACATTTAGATCCTGTGTCTAGGTTGGACACAACCTTCAATGACACAATCTTGTTTCTGTTTTGACACAAATTCTGGGCCAAATTTTTATTTATCCCCATAGCAAGCATGCAGGCTCTATTAACTCGGTGGTAAAAAGATTCAGAACTTGTGCAGACCTGGGTTCAAAACAGGAAAGTTACATAGTGCAGCTTTAAACCTATATTTTGTTTCCAGTAGCCACTACACATGATCGGTCAACTTAGCACACAAACAATGTTGGGATGTTCCTGACATTTTATGGTATCTAAACACATTTCCAGTACTACTGCTCTAGCAACATACTGTCCAGGCCTGTCTTTGGAGGCAGTTCTCTCCCAGACCCTGATAGAGACTCCTAAGTCCTGGGACCACCTGACCATGTTGTTTGTTCTATAATATATACCGGTAATAGTAAATATAGCTGATTACTGATCAGATGAGTTTGATACTTTTATCAGGCTTGCTTTACTAGCATTGGAAAATGATGGGTACAATTTCATCCATAAAAACGCAAAAAGTAGGCCTGCAGAAATGTATTTGATGACTGAGGCAATATAAGACCCACCTTTAATAACCATTCATTACTTAAAAGTGAATATCAGTGTATGATTGCATGCACTGACCACACGTAAAAGTAAATAACATCTACCTTTTAGCATAGTAGATGTAATTTCCTGTGTTCTGGTTGAATTTTGGGAGATTGATACCAAATCAAGAAATGACAATCAAGGAGACCTCAAGGAGATGTGGTTGAAATCAAGGAGACTCCTGCAGAATCCAGGAGGATATTAACAGTGTACTACAGTGGTTTTCCACCTTTATCATGCCAAGGACCCCTAAATTGATATACATTTGACCGCGACCCCCATCTGAAAATGTTTTGTGCCAGGGACCCCAGAAGCTAATATTTGAGTTACAAATGTTCGCTTTGAAAATATATATATATTCAAAGATATGCACACATTTTCAATAATTTTCTAAAATAGCAGATCTACAAGCTCATAGCGCGGCACTCTGTGCTGCGCTATGAGCTTGTAGACCTGGGTAGACCTGGGTTGTAGACCTGGGTTCCAACTTGGAGGCAAACCGGTGATAGAATGGCAGAAAGAGTCATTAAAAAGGTCAATCAAAGAACAGGTTTTCTGTATAGGATTAACTCTCTAGTCAGTAAGAATACCTTGAGGATTCTTACAGGGGCCCCCATCCAAGGTTCGACTATGCGTGCTTCTCATGGTATCACAACACCACTAAGGCCTTAAAAATAAGGCTCCAGACATCCCAAAACAAACTGGTAAGGCTACTTCTTGGCCTCAAACATACAACCCATCTAACCCCTGCTCATTTTGCTAGGGTTGGATGGCTCAGGGTTGAGGACAGAGTACGGCAACTTGCAATGGGCCTGGTCTACAAGATACACCACAACATTGGGATACCCATGTACCTGTCTAAATACTTCAAAAACGTAAATGAAGTCCACAATCACACACAACACCAGAGGCAGCTCCACTGATCATGTTCAACCCAGATATGGCACAAACAAGGGAATGAACTCTTTCTCATGCTATGCAACAAAAATGTGGAATGCCCTACCAAAAGGAGTAAGTCTTAACCTAACCCCCCCCCCCCCCCTCCTCGAACTGTTTATTGTACATATTTCTTGTTTTTCATACCAGTAACCTGTAAACTGATTATATGACGTTCTGAATAGTAGTGTGTATATCTGTCTGTCTTCTTAAATGTCATCATGATTTGAGTGCGTGGGGATCTCATTTTAAATAAGCCTTTGTGCTTTTATGAGCGATACAGTTTAGAGGACCTTTGTATTGTGAATTGTACTTCCATGCACTGTTTCCATAGCCTGGTTCCAGCCGAATTATTGTCTGGCCACGCGAGGCTACTGTTTCCATGTCTTTCTAAATAAAGTATTCAATCAAAATCAAACCAGATGTGGAAAAAAACAAGACTAGAGATGTCCGGTAGAGGGCAGTCTAGAACCACAATAGTTAAAGGTCTGCCTTTTGTGTGTTAGCAACGACTGGACTGCATCACCAAAACAACAGGCATCTATTAGAATGGACCGCAGGGCTTGTGGTGCTGCTACTGTACTGGCCGCATAAGACAGTGCACAATGCCGTGGCACATAATAACCGAACCCTTGCATTATTAAGAATTACCTCCAGCAATAAGAAGGCTTATAATAACATTATGGAGTTGTTTCCTGCCGGTTTAACGTTGGTATTATTGCGCATCTGGATCTAGCCAAGCTGGCTAACGACGGTGGCTAACTGGGCTAGCAAACAGGCTGCTGTGTTTGTTGTGAACCCACTTGACTCCCAACAGCTAGCAGCATTAGCTGCTAACCGGCAGAACGACTTTGTTTGTTGGCTTCTGCGCGTGAAGCTCCTCGTCGAACATGTAAATCTACGATGAGGCCGAAGAGACGGGGACTGGTGAGTGTTATAATGTGGCTAGCTGTCCGTTATTAGTCTTACCGACCGTTAGCTAGCAGCGTTGCCAGGTCTGCCTGTTATAAGCGACGTTGGGCTTGTTTTTTTTCTGTGAAGTCGCTTGTAAAAATTGGTAGCTGCGGGTTGCGTTTTTGGGGGGGCTTGTTTCTAAAGTGTAGTTGCTTATTTTGGCCTTGTTGTTTCCTAATGTTGTTTAAACCAGTGGTTCTCAAACACCTTCATGTCAAGGACCACCCAAATTAATATGTATTTGCAGACCCAACCTTCTGAAAATATTTTGTTCCAGAGACCCCCATACAAGATTTTTTTTAAATTTGAAACTATTCCAAAATGTTCACTTTTCTTCTCTAAGATTTTTCTTTGAAAGTAACAGATAGCTTGCAGATTGGCTATTTTCAAATAGCCAATGTGTATTGGGTTAGAGTGCTCCTGTGATGTGGTGTGGCTTCTTTTGGGCTTGTTTTCGTAGCCCTGGTTGCTTGTTTCTCTCTCACCCTGGCAACACTGGTTGTGATGTCCTGCGGCTATCTGCTCTGCTGCTAGGTGTTTTTAGCTGCTCGCTATTATAGCTACAATATGCAAATTGCAATATCTTAGACTTAAACCCTATTTCTATGTATTCGCACAGCGTTGTTAGCATACTTAGTACATGGATCATGTAGTTGGCTAGAAAGCTACCCATGCAAGACAATCTATGTGCAAGTCGATGTGCAGTGGATGAGGTTACTATACTACTAACTAGGTGCATAAACAGTCAAGGGATTTGTGTTGTGTCATTTGTTTTCTGTTGATGCTAGTGTGTTTCAGCCTCAGCACGTATCTCTGTAGCAACAGCATATCCTTTCACCCTCCTAGCTTTCATCAATGCAAGAGATTGCAGCATGCAGGCATCCATTTGTCTCAAACGTTATACACTTCATTTATTACATGAAATTGAACGTCCCTGCAGCAGCATCATCCCTGCATGCATGTTTGTTTAGTTGTTCCAGGTGTAACTGTATTTATTAATGAGACTGAGGACTGGTAACCTGTGAAATATCAGAATGTTCCATTTTCGTTCCATTAAGCTGGTATCAGCCTTCCTGGCAGCCAGGCCTGTAGTGTAAATAAACCCTGCTGTTAGCTGTGGTCGGATCACATTGGCTCTTGGATCAGTATGAAACATGAGATTCACTGTCACAGGTCCAAAACAAAGTCATCCCAGATCCCACTCTACTGGTGCTGATAACATAATGAGTCATAATCTGACCTGCTATACTCTGATGGTTATGCACACTACACAGGCCCCATTTTCGACCTGTAAACATGTCATTTTGTTTACCGGGTCTACATTCTTGCTGCATTATTACTGCCTTGTACTTGCTGAACAGAACATTTGATTTGAATTCTCAGAATATTTAGTATTGCAATTTTGGTATTCGGCTGCCGTCACGTCATACAACTGCAAACTCATCTAGTTGATAGTTATTGTTTAGACTGATGCTAGGTTCTTGGTTTACTTGTGATCCTAGTTTACTGAGGCACTGTTCTGTCTTTCTGCATTTGATGTATGTGTTACCATGCTAATTGTAAGTCGCTCTGGTTAAGTTAAATGCCTAAATTGTAGTTATTGCTGGCTTCCCAAAAGGTGGTGGCGAGGATGGCCTCCCTCCTTCCTGTGTCCCTACTGCCACTGGTTCTGCTGCTAGCTGGGGCCCCTGGATGCTGGGCAGGGGACTGTAAGGGCCACAGGCAGGTGCTGAGGGGACCCCCAGGCTACGTCACAGATGGGCCAGGGAACTACTCTGTCAATGGGAACTGCGAGTGGCTCATCAAAGGTAAATTTATAAGCAACAACTTTGCATCATACAAAGCTGTGGTTCTCACAGGGGTCCTTGAGGGGGTTCCAGTGGGTGTGGGTCCCCAGCAAAATGTGTTAGTGTAATATCAAAATCAGTTGAACCACTTTAACCCTATTTTAAGCTTTGGCTATTCAAAAATAGCAGATTGTTCACATTTTAATCTGCAAAGTGTTCCTTTAATTGTCCTAACATGTCAGTGCTCATTTGAAACTGCCTGTTGGGTAATGTTACACAATCAATATCATTCACAGGGAATAGATGTGTAATAGAACGCTAGTTTGAGACAAAGGGTGCTGACATTTCCCTCCCATTCTTTGTATCTCTAGCTCCAACCAACAATCATCGCATCGTCCTGAACTTCACCTTCATGGACACAGAGTGTACCTATGACTACCTGTTTGTGTACGATGGAGACTCATACCAAAGCCCTCTTCTGGCCAGCCTGAGTGGCAACACTCTGCCGCAGACCATGGAAGCCAAGTCTGGCAAGGTGATAACAACCATTTAAATCTCCAGATTTCTGTCTTTTTCCTGTCTTCTAATGGTCTAGAGTCTAGACTAGAGACTATACAGTAATATTATAGACCACTTGACGTGATTTAGAATACGATTTGCAACAATGTTTTCCATGTGTATTTCACATTTTCTCTCTGGCCAGTAGATAGAGTGAGACTGAAAATGTATATCAGATCCAGTACTTTTAATGAATGAGCTGCTTGATATGTCCACTAAAATACTGTTTTACCTTTGAATGTACACTTTTGACGTTTCTTTCCTCCGTTATATAATGCAGTATAACAGTAATACCGAAGGATCGTTATCAAGGAGGAAATAGACTTATGGCACTAAGACTTTAACATAGACAGACTTGAATACAGCCACTATCATAGAGATTAATTAGGTTTGCACTACATCTCATACATACGTCTCCTATACTTAAGGCCTTGGATGTCCAATCTATATGGTTAGATCTAGGGATGTGTACCAAAATAAGGTTGATGTGACCCTAAAAACCCAATCGCATAACCATTTTGTCCGGTGGGGGGGGCTATGAATTTCCCTGCAAGACTTTGCCTTATTCTATCAGTATTGGGCTTTATGAGCATAGCTTAGTTATTGTACAATAGTTGAATAGATTGAAGTTGTTTGATTCTTTGAGTAATAGAAGAACGTTTAAAATAATGTTAATTTTGTCCTCATGAATGAATGTTGAATAATCCTATTCCCTTTCTCTCTCCTTATCAGATGCTCCTCCACCTCTTCAGTGACGCTAATTACAACCTCTTGGGCTTCAATGCCACCTACACCTTCTCTTTGTGTCCCGGAGCCTGTGGGGGCCATGGCCGTTGCGATTCAGCCACTTCCCAGTGCCAGTGCCACCAGGGCTGGGGAGGTGTGGACTGTACCAGCCCTCTCTGTTCCCCCCAGGCTTGCGCCCAGCACGGCCAGTGTGACAAGGTCAGAGGAGATAAAAGTACAGAAATGTACATCAAGTACATTTCTGCTAATGTGTTTAATGCTATTTTGTGATGCATAATGTATTAGGCTTATTTTGGCTTTCTTATGTTGTTTATGTTTATTAACCCATTTTGGGGTGGGAACCCCTATTTGTAACTGTACCTTTCAGGACGGGAACACCTTTTGGGGTTCTTTTTGCTATGTACAGTATATAGCAACATACATTTGTTGTAAATTTGGAATAAATATTTCAAGTTTTTCAGAAAACGTAGGTCAGGATTTAGAAGGCGTTTTTAGAATCGGCCTCCGGTCTAAATGGGTTAAAGTAATGCCTTTATGAAATGGACTCTTGGAAGAATTCCCTAAATGGGCAAAAAGAGACAGTTGCATGTGGACATAATGGACACCACAGAATGAGGCTTCAGTGAGCCTCTTTAATAGGGCATTAGTTTGTTATAAGAACTCGTCCTTTGGTTCTGTAAAATTGCTTTTGATATCGGCTTGGATTTTGCCACTCAGCTGTACTATGCTCTCTTTCTTTCTTAAACTGTCTTTCAGAAAGGAGAGCGCTGTCTCTGTAGCTCAGGCTTCCTGGGTCAGAGCTGCGAACTCGGCCTCCGTGACGACAGCGGAGGGGGGCAGTGGTGGAGCGTGAGTGAAGCTGACCCCTACATGCCCCCAAGGACAGGATCTGCTGGGGTCTACCTGTCCTCTACTGGAGCAATGTATATGTTTGGAGGTGAGACACCTACAGTACTTACTTAAGGAAAACAGTAAGTAAATTAATAGAATTTACTTTGTTTCATTTATAATTTTGTGATGAACTAGAGATTTGTCTTTTTACCCACTCAGCCCCAATGTATTCGCATAACATAATTTGTTCAGCATAAGAATGTGGTATAGTATACTGTATTCAAGATCAATGTTACTTACTTTGCTTCTGTTGCCATGGTTAAATTCGAATGCATCCCACTGACTGACATTCTGAAAGAACCTATGGCTGAACATTTAGATTTGATATTTATTCACCATATCTAATTAACTGGCGTTGCTTGTAGAGACACACACACACACACACACGCATACTGTACATGCATGCATTTATGAATGTGTGTAACACACACAAACATTCATAAATGCATGCATGTGTGCGTGTACGTACGCACATACGTACATACATACATGACAAAGCAAAACAAAACCACAACACAAATTGAGTAAAACATTTATCCTGTTTTAATAATAATCTTGCTATGTGATATGTTTCAGGCTTTGACCTGAACAGAGCTCTGGGCGACCTGGTCAAATACAACTTCACCTCCAACCAGTGGGAGAACAGGTCCTACGGTCACTCCCCTGTAAGTACATGTCGTATACTGAAAATAAATACAGCCTGGCATCAGTAAAACATTGTCCCAACAAAAGCGACAACAAGAAATTATTACACACACTTTGAAATAAAATGAAAGGTCACCGGTTCGCCGCCTGGTCTGTGTTTAAGTGTCCCTGAGCAAGACACTTAACCCCTAAACTGCTCTCCCCGAAGCGTCATCATAGCCATCTGAGTTGCCATCAGCTGGGTGAAGCTGAAACTGAAATTCCCCCATGGAATTATAGGGTATTAAAAAAATTATTTAATTAAAAGTATTTTAATTGGTTAAACTATCAATATACATGTACATGTTCACAAGCATCTTTCATAAAACCCCAATAAAGGTCTCTTATATTTCAAGCAAAGATTAAAGCCTCGATCTGCGATTACTTCATCTGGCTGTATGTAGAACAGCAGGAACATACGTTTAGAGTGATAATACCAAAACATCATAATTTAATCCATTCAATCCGGGAATGCATCTGTGTCATTTTAGATTTTAGCTTTAACCATTATTTTATACTTTGGCTATTCAAAAATAGCAGATATACAAGCTCATAGCGTGGCGCTCAGCTTGTAGATCTGCTATTGTAGAAAAATCTTGAAGATTTGGGCAAATCTTTGAATATATATATTTTTTAAAGAATATTTGTAACTCAAATCTTTGCTTCTGGAAGTCCCTGGAACAAAATATTTTACAAATGTTCGCTTTAAAAAAATATGTATTCAAAGATTTGCACAAAGTTTAACGATTTTTCAAAAATAGCAGCTCTACAAGCTCATAGCGCTGCACTCGGTGCCGCCCTATGAGCTTGTATATCAGCTATTTTTGAATAGCCAAAGAAATCTAAAATGACAGAGATGAGTTTGCGCATTGAATGGGTTAACATATTGTGCTAATTGTTTAGGAAACAGAGCGCTAGTGTGAGGGGCTCCTTTCACAAATTGCAGATTGAGACTTGGCCTAACAAAACCTTTTCAGTCGGGAGACTTGTTTTGTTTTAATCCCTGCACTCTGAACACAATTGCACTCATTCATCATGATCACCATAATGTACTCCTCATTCTCCTCCTGGCTCTCTGCCCGCCCCTCCTCTGTTCCAGGCTGCTCGTCACTCCCACACAGCAGTGGAGTGGAAGGGTAATATGGTTATCTTCGGAGGCGAGCTAGCCGACGGCACTCTGGCCAGCGATGTCTGGATGTACCGCCCTGCCCAGGATGACTGGCAGCAGCTCGGCCTATCAAATTCTCCCGGAGCTCCTAAGCTGGCCAATCACGCGGCAGCTGTGGTGGACTACCATCTCTATGTATTTGGAGGTATTGTCACCTAACTGTGTGTGTGTGTGTGTGTGTGTGTGTGTGTGTGTGTGTGTGTGTGTGTGTGTGTGTGTGTGTGTGTGTGTGTGTGTGTGTGTGTGTGTGTGTGTGTGTGTGTGTGTGTGTGTGTGTGTGTGTGTGTGTGTGTGTGTGTGTGTGTGTGTGTGTGTGTGTGTGTGTGTGTGTGTGTGTGTACGTGTGTACACCTGGGATAATATAACTTAACTTGGAGTTTGTACCTTTCACAGGGCGCACTGAGGAGGACATGTTCTCGTCCTCTCTCTACCGGTTCAATCTTTTGGGCTCGGGGCTGTGGGAGACTGTTCAGTCCACAGGGGGGAAGCCCCCCGCCACCGCCGGACACTCCATGGTGTTCCACAGCCCCTCCAGAACTCTGCTGGTCTACGGTGGCCACAGGCCCACCACTGCGAGGTACAAATACACACAGGTTCACACTGCACAGGCACCTAGTTAAAGTGGGAGATGGTGAGGTCTGTTTTACATAAGCGCATGTGGGGGTGTTTTTCTGTCACTGGTTGTTAATGATGTAGACAACAGGTTGCTGTGTAATTATTGGATATGTTTGTGTGTGTGTGTCTGTGTGGGCGAAGCACATGTGCTGTTGCTGTGTATCGCTGTCTGTGAATGTATAGCTATGGATGAAATTGGTAAATTTGGAAATGTCCCATTTTAGTTGAAAATATTCAACGTTAGTCAATGTTCATATAAGATGAAAAAGTGCAATAAAGCTCCTGTAGTCACTTATACTCGTAAATATTTATCATTGTCACAGTTTAAAAGTTGTGATTTTTACCCAACTGCCTTACCACTGCTTCACTGAGTGGAATGTGAAAACCCCCTGTTCTCCCTCTGCCCTATCCAAGGTTCAGCGTGAGGGTGAACAACACTGACGCTTTCCACGTCGACCAGCGCTTCTGGACGGCATTTCGTTCCCGTTTCCCGGCCACGGGTCCCAGAGAGAGGGCCTTCCACTCGGCCACCGTCATCGGCAACTACATGGTGGTCTACGGTGAGTGTGGTGACAGAGAGTCAGGGCTGGCGGTTGGAGGACAGACTGATATCTAATATCTTGTGGTTGTGCAGTGTGTGTCGACGACAGGGCAGTATTTCCCTGTTTTGACTGCTGTGTGGGTGATGTTGGATGTACAGCATCCACCAATGCGGGTGGACAATTAAATGCATCGCTCTGTATTAGTGATGTTAGTAATTAACCGTTTAACCATTACCCAGTAAGTTTTTTCTGAATGCCCTCAGTGCCAAGAACGAGTTATCCCGAGCTTTATTTTATTTTTTTATTTTTTTAAAGAATGTTCAGAACCCAAGATATTGTGATCCGAAGATTTGCTGCTCCATTCACTTCTTGTTTAACTTATTACTGAAAAAGGCTGTATCTCGGCTCCTGAGCACTTTTCTTTTACTTTAAAAGAATTGCTGGCACAGTATGAACATATTTTTTTATTTCATTGGCACTGAGAGAGTTAATAGTGACAGTTCATATTTTTACATTTTCACAAGCTAGAAATGGTAAATTTTAAACTTATCAAAACAAGCCCCCTGGGGCTTTTTGTGTTATCCTTTTAGCATAACCTTTGACCGTACTACCTGTACTGTTAACAATCCTGCTAATAAAGTATTCAATCAATCAATCGTTTAACGTTTATGACCGTTAAAGTTGGTCGGTTATTGATCATTATTATGTAGCATATGTATACATTTACACCCAAGTGAGCAGATATCGAACAGTAGGGTTCTTCTACTGACCAATGACCTTAATCAATGTTTATCCATTTCTTTCCATGCAAACTGTAATTCTCAGGGGGGAATGTGCATATTCATTACCAAGAGGAGAAGTGCTACGATGAGGAAATCTTCTTTTACCACCTAGGATGTCATCAGTGGGTTTCTGCTGGGGAGAGTCTGCTACATAGTGAGTCCTAGTGTCATTATCGTATTTCCCAAAATACCATAGATCTGCTATTTTCGCTACTCATACGACAGTACGAGTAGGCAATGGCTTAAATGGTCAACGCTACATAACTGTATAAACGTGAGTGTCTCACTTTCTCGTAGGTGGTGGGGCCGTGAGAGGACGATACTCTCACGTCGCTGCGGTGATGGAGGGCCAGGTACTGCTGGTTGCTGGGGGTTACAGCGGCGTCGCCCGCGGAGACCTTGTGGCTTACAAAGTTCCGCTGTTCATCAGCAGTGATCCACGGCGCAGGGTGAGTGCAGGAAGCACCAGAGAGTGAATGCATTGGAAGTTGGGTCATGAAGGAGACTGGTTAACTTGTTGGCAGTGTATAAGGAGTCAAGGCAGAAGGTGGTGTGGCAGTGATGAACAATAAATCAGATGGAAGTATTAGTGCACTTTGTGATGCCGGTGCCTTTGTGCATTCTTCAGGATGCTGTATGTGCTGAGGCACCCGACGAGAGCATGTGTTTGAAGAATCCAGAATGCAGCTGGTGTGAAGGTCGCTGTCGGGAGTACCAGCCCGCCAACCCAGTAAGACCCCCCCATGCCATTGCATCTTCAATGTGGAATGAACGTACATTTTGTCTGTGTTTTTCTGACTATAGACAGAATCTCGGAGCTCTTATCAAATCGTTCCGCGCTACTATTTCGCAATTAATCCCATATGATTATATATCCCAATTTTTGTCTTGCTGTTAATATTTAGAAAATAATGCACTCTGCACTTGGTGAAAGGTCGATAATATAGAATGCCATAGCTTTAATAGAAAAGAAAAAAACTAGCCCTATACTCCAGATTATTAAGATAACCTCAATGTGTACAATGCTACAGTTGCAGAAGTTATCATGATTTTAGCAGCATTAACATCTATCATTAGAGGTTGCCTTTATCATGGGTAACCGCCACTTGTGTGTCCACAGTGTGGCAGCACCGGTTGCCTGGGTCTAGCCCGCTTCCTGTCCGACTGCCAGTCCTGCCTGGTGTTCAGTGGCACCCCACCCTCCCTGGTGCACGCCCCCGGAGACTTCGGCTGGTGTGTCCAGAACGAGTCTTGCCTACCGGTGTCAGGTGAGATGCAGGGAGGGAGGAAGGAGGGCAGAAAAGGAAAGAGGGAGGGGTTTGTTGTGCTCTGACGTTGAAAGTTGGGAGTTGACATGGGAGATGATTCCCACTGAGACTCTTTTTGGGGGGCACGCGTCAATAGATGAAGCGAGATGACCCGACTGCGCTCGCTTGACAAGCAATGGGCAACTCCGACTGCAATCCAAGTTGCCTCTCCTGCTGCAAACGTGCTTGGGCACAGTCAGGTCACCTCGTTTCTCACCCTTTTGTTTGTGAACGCACCACCCAGATGAGATGCATTGACAGCACTGGTTTCAGTCCAGTAAATGCATCGTTTGAAAACTGTCTTTTTTTCTTTTTGAACAAAATACATTATATAATCTCATAAGAGGTCAAGTGTATCTTCTGTTGTGTGCTGACCTCTCCCTCTCGGTCTCGCAGAGCGAAGTGCGTGCCGCGTGGACCAGATCTCTGGGGCGTACGGCTGGTGGGGGGAGCGTACCCGTTTCTTAACCTCCCTCCACTCCTGTCGCACCGAGAACTATGTCCCGGGACTGCACCTGCTCACCTTCCAGCACCCCCGCAACGACTCCCAGCCTGACAAGGTACGGAGTCCCAAATCTTAAATCCTTTTGCTATGTAACTACAGCACTAACCCCCCCCCCCCCACTCCTTCTCACTGCTTCTACTTAACCCTCCAAGTCTTCTGATTTGACACTGTAACCCCCCAATTTAACCACATGCATCCCTATTCTGGGCATGTCAGACATAGGTGATCAAAAATAGTAGATCTACAAGCTCACAACGTGCCACGCTGCGATGTGTTGTGAGCTTGTAGATCTGCTATTTTCACACTTTTGTTTGTTTGTTAACCCATCTACAAAATGTCTTCTAAACTGTTTTTTTTTTAAAACTTATTTTACTATGTCAGTGGTTCTCAAACTTTTTCATGTGAAGGACCCCAAAATGTATATGTATTTGGCCGCTGACCCCCATCTCAAAATATTTTGTTCCAGGGGACCCCCCAGAAGCAAAGATTTGAGTTACAAAGTTCACTTGAAAAAATATGTATTCAAAGATTTGCACACATTTTCACGATTTTTCTAAAATAGCAGATCTACAAGCTCGTAGCGTGGCACTCGGTGCTGCGCTATGAGCTTGTATATCTGCTATTTTTAAATAGCCAAAGTGTAAAATAATGCTTTTTAGCTCAAATCTAAAAATGACACAGATGCGTCCCAGGTCTTAATGGGTTAATCATAATCAAGCTTGTAAAACGGATATTTTCGCTATTTGATATATAGTATATAGGGTTTAAGTGGTTAAACTTAAATGTCACAAATCACAGTTTTTATTGTTTCTTTTCTGCCATGTGTATTTCAAGTGACTTTCTTTTATTGCTCAGTTCTAATTCTCTTTTATTTCCATTCTTCCCTGCTGCTTTTTGCCACATGCTCATAGAGAGGCGTACTATGTCATAAGTAGACTGTGTGCAGCAGCCAGTAGATAATAGTGCCTCTGTTGATGGGTGTCCACCTCCATCTATCTATCCATCCTCCACCTTCCTCCATCCATTCTCACCCCACTTCCCGCAGGTATCCATCCTCCGAAGCACCAACATTATCCTGAGCCCCACCACGGAGATGGACGTCGCTCTGCAGTTCCGCGGCTTCATCCACCCTCTGTGGGGAGCTCCTCCGCCCGCTCCCCCTCCTAGCGAGACGGTCGCCATGTGGGCTCGCATCCAGAGGCTCCACTTTGAGGCCCGCATGGCACCTGGGTCTAACTCCAACCAACTGGTGAGAGACGTCTGTTCCGAAATGACACTAGGGAGTTTTATTTGAATCTTCATGGTATAACTAGAACATCTGCAGTGGTTGAAGGTTGAGAAATTTAGACCTGGGTGTCGGTACGACACCTAGTGGTTGACAACTAGTACTTCTTGAAGCTCCTGATGCCTTATTGGCAGAGTGGTAGAAAGTTGGTCTCTCATGCAGGGAGGGCTGGACTCAAATCCCAGTAGAACATGGAAGTTATGGATTACAGCTTTCACTCCTGTTTTGACAAATAGACAAAAGACTTCAGTGAACATCTGCATGTTTTAGTTTTTTTTCCCAAAATGATATTGTACTGTAAGTACAAATGTTAAATAATGACATATTACGGTGAAAGAGCTACATGTCTTTTTCGTTTCTACATTGCTATTTTATTAAGCCCTTCTCCACTCTTCTTTACTTCTGTACTACCTCCCTGTCCTCCCTTCTCCTTCTCCTCCTCTCCCTTTGGTTGCGGTGAGAAGGAGGTGGTCGGTCGCTGGGCAGCTCAGCAGGAGAAGGAGCTGAAGCTACTGACCCGTCCGGACGGGAGTCGTCTTTTCCCCAACCTTACCCGGGGGAACCGCTACCTGGTCCAGGCTGAGGGCTACCTCAACAACTCGGGCTCGGGACAAACCAGCGAGATGGCCCTCATCTGGAACAGGACGGCACTGCCGGGAGGAAGTGTGAGTGCCAAGTCCGAAATACATGGGGCAGCTGCACAGGAAGTTGTTTTAGTTTAACGGATGCAGTTTTTCTCAGTGACATTTAGTGACAATTTTAAAAGAAAATAGTATATCTTCAAACTCATTACAAGTAAAAATTTGCGATATGGTGTGAGCTTGTACATGGGCTGTTTTCCCTATAAGTATATTGGGTTGGATAAGTAGTATATAGCGCTTAAGCTGTCAACAATAGGGCCTGACTTCTAGCACAGTGGATCAGTGTAGCGTCATAATGTGGAATCATTGTACAGCTGCACATGAAAGGGGTCCAGTAATACGAGTGCAACAGTATTTTAGTGATTAATACAGAATTGAGTGAATGGACAAAAGTTATAAGACATGTTATGGTAACCAAGTGTCCTTGTTGCCCATGAAAAAAACCTAAAAACAAACATGTTCTGATTAGGGGTGTGCCGATATATCGTCCCGCGATATATCGCGATACGTTTTCGTGACGATATGTATCGTTTTGGGGGAAAAAAATATCGTTTTTTTTTTTTTTTTTTTTTTTTAGACAATAATAATAATCAGGCATGCAAACAGCCCCGAGGTGAAAAGGGTGACAATATGTTGTTGTTTTTTCGGGTCAGGTGTCACACTATTGCCCTATTTGGATTCAAAACGGCTAGTGGAAGCTGAAAAGCTACAAGTTTGCATTTCTGAATAATGCAAAAACAGAAATATTTGTTTGCATTTGCTTTTTTTCTCCCCCATATATTTTCATAATAAAAGAAAGTGCGTATCGTATCGTATCGAAATCGCATCGAAGTTGTGAGCCAAATATCGTATCGTATCGTTTGGTGAAATTAGTGTATCGGCACACCCCTAGTTCTGATATCTTCCTAGTCGCTTAGTCTGGTTAATTTCTTTCTAGGAGATCTCCTTCCTGTTCTTGGAGCCGTACCGCTCGGGATTCTGCTCGGGGTACATGTCCTGCCTGGCCTGTCTGTCGGACCAGTCTTGCGGCTGGTGTCCATCCCTTGCCCGCTGCCTCCTGCGGGCCAACCAAGAAGAAGAGCCCTGCCCCGAGGAGCAAGGAGACACCCAGCGCCATCTGCTGTTGGCTCCACAGCACTGCACGCTGTGCGAGGAATACAGGGACTGCTCAGCATGCACTCAGGTAACCATGTTGCGATGGGAGATACTGTATATGATGGCCGTTTGTTTGTCTCTGTGCTGCTGATGTTGCCATTATATGATGGGTTCCAGTGCAAAATGACTTATCTGCCTAAATATAAGACAAAATGTATGTTGATGAGTAAGAGTTCAACTCACAGGACTCACAAAGTTATTTTCAAGACAGAACTCTCAAGCTGAAAATAGACATTTTTAACTGAATGTCGACAGACTGAATGAGTACATGAGTAAAATGATTGAAAATGAAATCTAACCTGCAGGACCCATACTGCGAGTGGCAAATCAACTTCAGTAAGAAAGGCGACTACCAGTGCAGCCGGCGGGGAAGACTAGAGGGTTCCATCCGTGACCCAGTGGGGTGTCCTAAAGTCTGCAATCAGTGAGTAATATCTCTGAATCCTCTGACCCAGTTGGCTTCCACCCACCTACTTTTTGTCCTCAAAACAAACTCACATGGCAATGACATTGTGCCTTGTGTGAAAAGGTAGAGATAATGCATTGGCTGGGAATTTAACCCAGGTCAACTGCATGGCAAGCAGCTATGCTACCACTAAGTCCAGAATAGATTTTAAAATTATTTTAACTACTTATAAAGCATTACACGGGCTGGCCCCACCTTTTATTTCGGACCTACTGCCCCCTAAGGACAATGTGAGATCCCTCAGGTCCTCTGACAAAGGCCTTCTTAAAATACCTGCGTCCAATCTCAAAACAAAGGGTGACCGGGCTTTTGCAGTGGTTGCTCCCACACTGTGGAACGCCCTACCATTGGCCCTAAAAAATGCAGAGTCTGTTGAAGGTTTTAAGAGGATGTTAAAAACACATTTGTTCCGTAAGCATTTTACCCATGAAGTTCTACCTGACTTTCATGGACAAATTGCTTTGTTTTAATCCTTGTTGTATTGTTTTATTACTCTATTTATATACCTTTATACTCTGTTGTTAACTTGTTAATTTTGTTTAATCATGTTCCATTGTATAGCACTTTGTAACCTTGTTTTGAAATGTGCTTTATAAATAAAATGTACTTACTTACTTACTTACTTACTTACTTACTTACTATACCACCAATGCTTGAATCTCACCTCAGCCATCCGAGTTGACCTCTCAGTGGAATGTTACGCACTTTCCACCTACAATGGCAAATCATTACAGGTGTGAGTTACAAAAGCAAACAAACATTGAAAGTTGAAATTATACTCAATGACTTGATTATTCTCCACATAAAAACTAAATATTAATTGCCTACAGTGGTAAAATGATTAAATCAAACAAAAAAACTGTGTATGGAAGTAATTTGTCCAGTTGAAATCAAATAAATCTTCAAAAGAGAAAAGGAGATTAAATAACAGGACTTTTTTTCTGTCTGTCTAACTTAGGCGGAAGACGTGCGGGGAGTGTCTGTCTAACTCTAGCCAGTGTGCGTGGTGTGAGTCTGCTCAGGCCTGCTTCTACTTCGCTGCCTACCTCACTAAGTATCCGTATGGAGAATGCAGAGACTGGTATGACAGGTAAGCACTGCAATGAGGTCCATGTTTGAGTTTTCTTTTCTCAACATAAATCTTGTCCTTGTTTCAACTGAACGCTTGAGTTACCACTTTTTTAAAGGTTTTGTTTGTTGCTGCTGGTTACCTTCACGGCAACAAAAAAAAAAGCATAATATTGTTGTAGCTATGTCATATTGTGTAGAAAACAGCATTCTATGTACATTTTTGTCAGTCAGTCAGTGGTGTATAATTCACTTTTTGTATTTCATCTACGGCCCAGTGTCCACTCGGTGCCCCAGTGTAAGCAGTGCTCGGCTTTGAGTACTTGCACAGACTGCCTGCGGACATTCCAGTGTGGCTGGTGTGGTGACTACAACAACCCTACGATTGGAAAGTAAGAAAAGGCAAACACGTGATTTAACGTGCAGAGACCCGACACAGATCCACTTCCAACCTGGCTTCCCTATTTTCGGCAGGGCATTATAGGCAAAAAATCTCTAAAATAGCCTAGTCTTATATGCTTAATTTACTTTGTAGTACGGCGGTGTAGCATGGCGAAAATAGGCAATCTACAAGCTCACAACGAGTCTCATCGCGACAGGTTGTCACCTTGTAGATCGGCTATTTTGACCATGTGACAACGTCATGCAATGTAGTGTACATCAGGCTTAACACTTTACCTGCCAATCACGAGTATAACCGTTGATGAAAAATACACCCGTTTACTGCCAAAGTCTGCCATCCACGAGTATAACCGTTTTTCAAAAAAAAAAGTTTTTTTTTTTTTTTTTTTTTGTCTTTTTTTTTTCAATTTATCCACACAGAACCAGAGATATCACGATCCAAAGATTTCTAGCTCCATTCACTCCTTGGTTAACTTATTACTTTAAAATCCTGTATCTCGGCTCCTGTGTAAAAAAAAATTAAACACTGGCACTGGGGGAAGTAAAATAAAAAAAAGCCTCTGGCAGGGAATGTGTTAAGTGGCTGAATACCAGCGAGGTGTTTTTTCTCCCCGTTCCCATGTAAAGTTGTCTTCTGCCCCAATGTCTGCTCTACTGTGTCATTAGTTTTATTGTTATTATTTAGCATTGTTGGCACCTAACTCCCATTCTTTCACAAAGGGTAATTACTGATGTACGAGTGCCCTTGATTGTTGCTGTGTTTTTGCCATTCCTTACCTGTATTCCACCCATGTACGCAGATGTCTGAGAGGAGACTGGGCAGGGATGGATGACCCCTCTGTCTACAACTGCAGTGTGGCTGTGGCTGAAGCCAGGGCTGCCAAGTAAGAAACCTGAACCCCTACTACATTGCGTGCTTTCCTACTAGTGTCACTCTGTGAAAGTGTTGGCAATTAATGCCAGTTTTAGCAGCAGAAAGAGTCCATTTGGTTACATTAGTATGCTCTCAGAGCTCCTTAGAGCAAACACAGACAAACAGCAGTCTAATATCACCGATTTCTAACAACAGCAATTAGGCTACACAGGGGAGACATCCTCACAAAGAGAAGATAGAAAATGCAAATATAAAACAATTATCATGTGGCCGTAACAACACGCAAGACTTGTGAGCTTCCATGCAGTCATCCGTCGTGGATGCATCTGTGCATCGCAAGTAAGGATTCACTGACCAATTCGTAGTCGCCATTTGTATCACCTCAGCCTGCTTGGAACTTGTGTGTCCCGGGCACAAAAAAAGTACCTCCAGTTACCTAACTACCGGTAATAATAATGATAATAATAAAACTTGAATTTATATAGCGCCTTTCAAAACCCAAGGACGCTTTACATAAACAAAAACTACCGTAACTATATGTCAAAAGTATTAGGTATATGAAATATCAGATTCAGTATTTACAGTTTCAGTATTAACCTCTTGAATCCCAGCATCCATATTCTGGGGAGGTTCTACTGAGTATTGAGGGTTTAAGTAGTTAAGTGGGTTAATATCCAGGCCTAGTCTAAACAGGTTATCGTGTCCTTCCTGTTTGATTTCTCACATTTACCATCTCTCGTCCTTCAGCCCAGATCCCCAGACGTTGGCCCCGCCGCGGCCCATTGAAATGGACATGGACATCGAACTGGAACGACTGGAGCTCCTGGACGAGGGGGAGTGGGACGCCGTCTGGTCCTATCCCTCCTGTCCCGACGTGGAGGAGTGCAGGCTGGGGCTCCACAATTGCCACGCCTTCGCCACATGCGTCAACACCCCCACCTCCTACGAGTGCCACTGTGAGAGGGGATACACGGGGGACGGCACTCTGCACTGCAACCAGACGTAAGGAGCCACCATTTTACTTTCTTACTTACAGTATGCTCTTCCCTCCCTATGGGGCATAAGTCATCGATAATGTGTGCCACCATCTTACCTTGTGTTAACACCCCTTGTCCTATTTGAGTCATCTCCCCCGCCTGTCAGGCTTTGTAAGCCCTTGTAAATTAACTCTGTGTGTGTTAAGGGACCCATAAGGGTCCATTTGGATCCATTTATACTCATTCTGACACTTTTCACTCCTTTATTTTATCATGGATGTTCATGTTTATAGTGGTGTTTAGTTTGTCTACTGTAGTGCTTATCGTTCCATTGTATTCAATCAATGTATACATTCTCATGTTTATCAACATTGATACTTTCTGAACCCTGCTGCCACTGCACTCCTCAATTCTGACATTCTGACTTGATTCTCTCCCCCCAGTTGTTATAATGAGTGTCGCAAGGGCCAGTGCAGCGGCAGCCCACGGTTCGAGTGTGAATGCTCCCTTGGCTGGACGTCCGACCCTGCTACCCTGGTGCTGAGTGGGGTAGAGTGTGACGTCGACTGCGGCTGCAACTTCCACTCCACTTGCATCACTGCCCCGGGGATCTGCGACCAGTGTCAGGGTGAGACATGACAGATGGCTGGGCTTTGCAAACTTTTTCTGGTGTCTCTCCTGTGTGTGTACATATAGATGCTACATTATATGTCAATGTCTTTGTTTGCTTTGTCTCTTGTTCACCCTATCTTTCTTTGCCTTGGTTTTAAAAAAAAAGAATTTTCTTTCTTTCCTTCTTTCCCTTTGTTTGCTATCTTTTGCATTCTTTCCTTCGCTCTCTTTCTGTCTCTCATATCCTGTCTTCTCTGCCCCCCCCGCGTTTAGACTGGACCACGGGCCCCCACTGTGAGCACTGTCGTCCAGGTGGTTTTGGTTCGGCTCTGGCTGGCGGTGGCGGCTGTGTGCCATGTGAGTGTAACGGCCATGGTGACCCGCTGCAGGGCTACTGCCACAACCAGACGGGCCAGTGCTACTGCACCCACAACACCCAGGGAACACACTGCGAGTCCTGCCTGGCTGGATACTACGGAGACCCCAGGTGAGAACACCTTACAGATCCGCAACAGATCGGTTCTGTTTTTGATTGTCAGAGTAAATATATTATTTTTATTTTATGTTCTATTAGTTTTGAAGCAACAAGATATTAAAGCCTGTACAAATGAGAAAATCTCTAAATCTTTCTGTGTTTTCCGAGTTTTATCTCTGTCTCATAATGCCCCTGTGCTTAAAAAACCTCATGGCACAACACAAGTCTGAGGATACATCAAGTCCCATCAATACTGATGGGACTTTTGTTTTGCTTAAATAATAACGTGCCTAGTCTCTTGTCTCTTCATCATTTCTCTCTCTCTCTCCCTCAGCAACAACGGCACATGCTTCCGCCAGTGTCAAGGACGGTCCATATTGCTCTCCACTACCTCCACCTCCCCCCTGCCTCTCTCCTCTTCCCTGGGGTGGCGAGGAGGCATCGGGGGAAAGGGAGGCCTGTCTCACTGCCTGTGGGTTCTGTCTGTGACCGAGAACCTGGCTCCATGTCTCCCCGGTCAGCTGTGTCCCCCTGTGGCCCTCACGCTGCACCCTGACTCCCACACGCAGTGTGCTGTGAGTACTGAGTACTACTGACTGGACGTGGGCATGCAAATAATTTTAATATCGATATCAGCTTCTACAAAATGATTGCTGACATCAAAGAAAGCACATTATGGACAAGCCATTGAGCCATATCAACTAAGACCTCTTCTTTAAAAAAGAACTGCCATGTCGTGTGTGCTTTTGAATTGATGACAGTAGAGAATTTCTCACACACATGATATAATGTATCAGAATTCCCATGACACGTTGCCATAAATCTCCTGTTTGTCTCTCAGAGCTCCTACATCTATGTTTTTGACGGCCTTCCTCGCTTCCTGGGCAACGGAGTGGTGCATTCAGACCACAATCTGATTGGGGCGTTTTGTGGGACCACCAGGACCCAGCCAATCACAGTGGAGGCCACCTCGGGTAACAACTAATGCCTGCTCCTTGTATATATTGCACAGATTTGTTCATTTTATATCGTTTTAATTGGCAAATTGAATGGTTTGAGAACTCTTAACTCTTAACACTTATAATATTTTTTTTACCACCAGGTGTGATCTCGGTCTACTTTGAGGCCAACGTGTCCTCAGACAGACCCCAGGGCTTCAACGCTTCCTACTGGGTGCGGCGCTGTCGCCAGAGTGCAGATGGCGGAGAGGACGGGTCACCGGTGTGCCAGGGAGACGCTCAGTGCGAAGGAGGCCTCTGCCAGTGTCCCCAGGGCCATGGCGGGCCTCACTGTGACCGGCCAGTCTGCCCCCAGGAATGTGGACTTGGAGAGGAAAGAGGATCTTGTAATATAGTAAGTGCTGCGATGGCTTTTGAGACTGCTGATTTGCATGTAGTCTACCAATGTGTACCCAAGTTCCTTGTGAAGAGCTAATTGATATCTTTGCTCGTCTCAGTCGCTGGGAGTGTGTGTGTGCTCCGATGGCTGGGGTGGCTCCGATTGCTCTGTTCCCGTGGACTCCAGTAGCTTGGTGTGGGAAACGCTATTGAACACACAATTCACAGTGGTAAGCGACTTAATATGGCTACACAATCATGCACTCGAACTACCCAAGTAATTGAAGCTTCTCTCTTTTGCATTCACCTCTCTAGTCTAGTTTTCTTAATCTCCCCTGCTCTCTTTCCCTCTTAGCCTTTCTGTACGGTAGGCGCAAGACAGGGTCACGTAGTAAATGTATCCCTATATTCTTGGCAATATTGAAACATTATCCCATCTATAATACAATACAACATTATTAATTTCCAGGGGCATCCTAAATAACTACTACTAATAGTATTAATTTCAGAGGGGAAAGTTTGATTTTGGTATTGATAAAAACAGATGAACAGATACCGCCAGTAAATGAAAATGGCCTAAATATAAATATTAGTTTAATTTAAAAAATCACACCCTGTGTGAAGTGGGCGGTGTCTTGCTAGCTTATCACAATACTGAATGGAGTCAACCAATCCTGTACAAAAGATAAATACATTTATTGAAACACTCTTTATGATGGACGAAACCATAACTTGAAAAAAACAAATATTTGGTTTTTTTCAAGTTATGGTTGCTTATATAGGGCTGTGCACATGTGTCATGTGACACTGGCCAATCACAGTCCTGAATAGACCGTGATTGGCCAATCACAGCGCAGGATAATTGTACATATTTCCTGGGCCCAGATCACAGCGCAGGAAAATGTACATTTTTCCAAATCTCACTTATAGGGGCGGTTTCACCGCCCAAAAATCACACCCTGTGTGAAGTGGGCGGTGTCTTGCTAGCTAATCACAATACTGAATGGAGTCAACCAATCATGTACAAAAGATAAATACATTTATTGAAACACTCTTTATGATGGACGAAACCATAACTTTAAAAAAAACAATTTATGTTTTTTTTTTAAAGTTATGGTTTCTTATATAGGGCTATGCACATGTGTCATGTGACACTGGCCAATCACAGTCCTGAATAGATTGTGATTGGCCAATCACAGCGCAGGATAATTGTACAAATTTCCAAGCCTCACTTATAGGGGCGGTTTCACTGCCCAAGATAATTGTACAAATTTCCAAACCTCACTTATAGGGGCGGTTTCACCGCCCAAAAATCACACCCAGTGTGAAGTGGGCGGTGTGGTCACAGTGGTCATGACAGTGATGGAAGAAGTGATGGAAGAAGTGATGGAAGAAACCATAACTTAAAAAAAACACATTTATGGTTTTTTTTAAGTTATGGTCCTATTTATAGGGCTATGCACATGTGTCATGTTTCCCTAGCCAATCACAGTCCTGAATAGACTGTGATTGGCCAATCACGGTGCAGGGTTAGGGGGGTACATTTGTGGCCAATCACAGCGCAGGATTTGGTGTGCAAATATCCAAACCTCACATATAGGGGCGGTTTCACCGCCCAAAAATGTGTTCTCCAACTTATTATAATTTATATCATCTAAAATATATAGCAAGCACAATGTAATCACACTGAACACAACTACGTATTAAAGTCCCTAAACTGACTCTTGCCCCACAGAACCAAGCTCACAGGTTCCTCCAGAGGATGGGCCACTCTCTGCTCTCTGGGCCCCAGGGGAACCTCTGGATGTACGGGGGACTCTCTCTCTCAGAGGGTATCCTGGGAAACGTCTACAGGTGAACAATGACATCTTATTTGACAACCCTTTAAAAAAAAAAAGGAGTCTCCAGTATTATTGATTTGCCATATTAAAGCCACAATTTGAGGTTGTAAATTCAGACGTTGTATGTCCATCACTGAATGTATGAGTGACATGCTTGCCGTCTGGTTCAGATATTCAGTGTCAGAGCACCGTTGGACCCAGATGTTGACGAGCTCAGCAGAAGAAGGCTCCACCCCCATCCCTCGCTACCACCACGCCTCTGCCCTGTTGACCAACCACGAGCCTCTCCCCGGCGGCAAGGGAGCCAGTCACAACTTTATGATGGTGGTGGGCGGGGTCACCGAGAAGGGTGTTGCCATGGACACCTGGAGTCTCAACCTCAGCAGTTTAGTCTGGAGAGAGTACAAGGTGAGAACTATGGGATACACGCACATATATATGTCTTATACTATATATTATATAGTATATTATTAGAGACTGACCTCGATCTCCTCTCCCACCCTTAGAGCTCAGTGCTGCCCCCGCTGGCAGGCCACACTCTAACGGTGCGCAGAGACACCTCTGCGCTGCTGATTGGAGGTTACTCTCCTGAGAACGGCTTCAACCACCACCTGCTGGAGTTTAGTCTCCTGTCTGGGAACTGGACCATCGCCTCTCATACTGGGACGCCTCCTACAGGTCTGGAGGAGCTCTAATAGTCTTTTTAATAATTGTCCCATAGTTCTGACATGACCTATCCTGTAACTGGTCTATAAACAAAATGGGCGATGTGTTTTACAGCACTCTTGTGCAACTACATGGCTCTTTGTGTGTTGAAAGCTGTAATATAGTGTTTGTATAGCTTGTAAATTACCTGGCATATAATCAGCACTTCCACTGTACATGATAGTGCTTTATGATAAAGTCTCATACAGAGACTCATTATGTTTCACTCTGGCTGACCACTGAATTGTCTTTGAATCTTCCTTCAGGTCTGTATGGCCATTCGGCGGTGTACCATGAGCAGACTGATGCTGTCTATGTGTTTGGAGGCTACCGCTTCCATGTGGAGACCGTGGAGCCTTCTGGAGAACTCTACAGCCTGTACTACCCCAACCTCACCTGGTCTCTGCTGGTCCCCTCACAGGGAAACAAGGTACTGTTGTGTAGGTAGTATGGTACAGTACCTGGCCTAGGCACTGCCAAACTGGTATGGTAGGGAAAGGGAAAGAGGGTTGTTCTATCACACTACACTTTGCACGTACATGAAATGTGTGCTCTCCAAACCAATCCACTTTATTTATAGAGCACAATTTAAAACAACAGTCTCTGCTCTGCATTTAACCCATCCGAACAGTTTGGAGCAGTAGGCGCTATTAATACAGCGCCCAGGGAGGAGGAAGGGGTTAAGAACATAATTTGTAAACAACAAAATACAAATATATAGAATTTACAAATAACATGATTGCAATATAATACAAATAATTGAAAACATGATGGAAATACCTGATTATCCATGACAAGATTACTGATTTTTTTTTTTACCACTTTCAACCTACTTTGGGACTCCTGGTTAAAATTTGCCCAAATGTTCCAAAATAGCTGATCTACAAGCTCATGACGCATCGTGATGCGGCACGTTTTGAGCTTGTTCTGTTTACATCACTTGTTTGCTTGTTCATCGTGTAATTAAAGTTAAATGTTATTTCCAATAGTTGAATATACTAAGTATACTTAATTTGTTTTTCATAATTCATCAAAAAAAAATTTTTTATTTGTTTGCTTAAAGGGGAAATCCACCCATTTTCAATATTTAACTATGTCATTAATATAGCATAAAGGAGTTGTGTGGAAATAAGAAAAAATTAAAAAAAAAATTAACATTGCAAAAAAATTTAACATTGCAAAAAAATTAACATTGCAAATTACACTGTGATGACTCATCATGGTGTAATTTGCAATGTTAATTTTTTTGCAATGTTAAATTTTTTTGCAATGTTAATTTTTTTTTTAATTTTTTCTTATTTCCACACAACTCCTTTATGCTATATTAATGACATAGTTAAATATTGAAAATGGGTGGATTTCCCCTTTAATTGTTCTCGTATAGAAACTTAAATGAAATCTCAGTTTTTCAAATTGATTTCAAGATTTAGCAAATTGTTTACAAAATATCAGTCAAAACATCAGTAATTGGTGGTCCAGGACTCTCCAAAATAGGGATTTGTATCAGATACAAAAATCTGCCATTGGTCAGGCTTTATCCTTTACATTTTAATGTGAGCATGTGTTGTGTTCTATGAGACAATATAGAGAAGAGTCTTAAATGTGATATTTTCTTCCCTGTACAGCCCCTGTCTCGTTTCTTCCATGCGGCAGCCCTGATCAAAGACACCATGGTTATTGTTGGAGGGAGGACCGAAGCAGAGGATTATAGTAACTCTGTGTCTCTCTACCAGATCAACTGTAACACCTGGATACAGCCAGGTAATTCACTTGACTGTTTACTTGTGACAAAGTGAGTAAAACAATATAAAATCATTGTAAAATAGTAACTAATTTGGTACAGGTCAGATAAGAAAACATTGGTAGACAACCACATGCAATGATCAAGTCCCTGCCATCGGTAGAAAACATCTCACCAAACTAATTAGTAGAGTGTTTTTTTTGTGGCCTCCAGCCAGGGCAGGTCTTTTGAAACATTTCTAACGAATGTTCGATCGAAACATGCTATGGCCATCTTAATTCCTTTTACTCTCTGTGGCTGCTTTTTTGATCAAGCCATTCTTACTTCCAAACCACTGTATTTTTTATCTTCTCCCCTCTCTCCCTCTATCAGCTTCAGCGGTGGGCGAGCCAGTCAACCGGTCAGTGTCTTTGGCCATGACTAGCTGGGACGGCCGTCTGTTCCTGTCTGGAGGTTTCAACGGCGTCACGCTGGGACGCCTGCTCACACTGACCGTGCCCTCTGATCCCTGTTCCCTGCTGCCCACGCCAGAGGCCTGTAACTCCACCACAGGCAGCTGTATCTGGTGTAGGGGTGCGTGTGCCTCATCAGATACTGCTGAAAGGTACGGTACATCAACATGCAAACAATCTGAATACCTGCGTAGCATGGTCCTGAGTTCGAGGTCTTGCATTGGTATATCATATTATTCCACTCACAGTGGGGCTTTGAACATAAAAGATTAACATCTTTGTTTGAATATTCCTTAAAAAGAAATGTTGACTTGTATGCCCCAAACAGGACTTTTTAGATTGCTCTGTCGCGGAGCTAGTAAGATCCTAACTGTGCATATACACCAGCAGACATAACTAGACAAAGTGTCTGGAGTCTTTTATTTCCAGTGAGTTCTGAGAGGCGAAGACAGTGGGCAAAATAACAACCACATACAATTATCAAGTCCCTGCCAGTGTAAGCATAGCATAATGCTCCTTACATAAACAGGAGGAGACAGAGAATTCATTTACATCTCACTGATAAAGCTCAATAATGCTTTCTGTCCTCAGTGTGCACAGAGCTGTGGAGAGTCTAAACAGAGCCTTTCTGTCTTTCATTTTCTTCTTGTAGGAAACAGAGCAGCTCATAGCCCAGCTGTGCTCCAAACTTGTTGCCATGCTTTTGTTTTATTGTTGTCTCTTTTTCAGCTGGACGAAATGGCCTGAGTTAGATTTTCAATTCGCTATGAAATGTCTGTCAAGTAACAGCATAGCAAGTATACAATATACATGTCACAGCCACTTGTTTTCAAAAGGGAAGGCACAAAAATAATGATGTTGAAAGTTCCAAGGAAGACGGCTGCTACAAAAACAATCTAGTTGTTTTTTTTTCACATTCAGATTTTCACAATCAAATGTAATTTCTTCCTTTTTTACATTTTAAATATCAGGCCATTTGTTGCACTATCACAGAGGGCACATAGTCTCTCAAGCCAGACTATCTCTTCCACAATCTTTGAATGCTACAGCTAAAGAGTCTGTAATTCCGCACTGTAAAAATGTAGAACAGGAAGCTGTCATCTGCTCTTCAGACTGGAAGGGTAGTCAACCAATCACCAATTTTTCCATTTCATCCTTTTCTGCTGAACAGCTAGATAGATAGGCTTCGGCTAATTTGGTTTTCTGTAGGAGTTATTTACGCAACTGCACAGGCAAAGGGGGGGCAGGACATCCACTTCATTTTCTACTAATTTCATTTCAGACTTGTAGAACCCTTAGGATCATGGTTTAACCCAGGGAATGGTTTTGCCCTAGACTCACATGGATGACGCAGTGCAATATGCAACAGATTTATTTATGTATTCAATCCTGTGCTGAAGTAAACAGAGTGCGTAACCCGGTACAAGTCTGGACATTCTGTTTTTATTAGGCTCTATTCTGAGTGACAGTAATAACAGACATATTACAAAACTGTTGGCTGGAAGCATTTAAAAATTGTGGGAGTCAAGACGTCTGTTGCAAGAAACTAGTACAGAATTGTTCAAACGTTCCTGTCTGTATCGCTTATTTGTTGCTGGTTATCTTGTAGTATTTGCCAGTTTTACATAAGATTGGGATGTCTGTTCGGTTTTGTTATTTGCAATGAATCTTTCCATGTACAGTGTGCTATTAACATCATACTGTTATGAAATCAATTTCAGCTGGCCTTGATTAATAAAGAGAATAATATCCTATTCTAAAATCTTCCCCTCCTTCACTGACAGAATGGGTTGTTCCACTGGTCTCTCTCCATGCTCCCCCACACCTCGACAACCAGACCAGTGTCGCAGACTGAAAACCTGCAGTGAATGTCTGGCCAGACACCCCAGAACCTTCTCCAGTCCAGCTCAGGTAGCACAGTCACACCGTGCCACTTGGACCAGAATGTTCTGTATAGCCTTTTTATTCATAACTTAACTTGTAAAAAGTTACGGGACAAATCCAATGCTTTAGATTTGTTTGTTGTATGAAATGTTAATTCTGACTCTCAAATTGGTTTGTCATTATTATTTTGCACCGTTGGTGGTAGTCAGGCATTAGCTTATAGATCAGCTATTTTAGAAAATATTTTAAAGTGATATGGTTGTGTGTGTGACGTGTGTGTTATAAATATTTAACCAATGAAAAGTATTAACACAAGCTTGTGACTAAATAATAACTACATTGGATCCATTGAAACACGGGTTCCATCTGACAGCAATGACATTTTTGATGAGTTGTGTTTTTTTTTTCATTTCAAACCTTTATTTATTCTCGAAAGACATTGAGGTTGCCCTCATTTGCAGTGTCGTCGAGATACAGCATAGTACAACATCAATACAACATCAATATTCATATCAATGACATTCAGAACAAAAACAAAATTAAAAACAGTTACAGACATTTGTGGGTAGATCTGCAATCAAAGATTTAAATTGACCATATGTTATGGGCGAACTGATCTTAAATTTCAGCTGCAGGTCATTCCACGTAGTTGGGGCACTAACGCAAAAGGCTGTTTTCCCAAGTTCAGTCCTTACCCTAGGGACTTTCAGCGTCAGCCAGTCATTTGAGCGTGTCCCATGCGCTCCAGGATTCCATTCTATCAATGAATTAATATATAATGGCAAAGTCCCATCAATTGCCTTAAAAATAAATAGGTACCAATGTTTGTTTCGCCTGTCAGCCAAGGATGGCCAACCTACTCTGTCGTATAGGATGCAGTGATGGGTCCTAAAATGTTCACCAGAAATGAAGTGTCACACAAGCTACCGTATTTTCCGCACTATAAGGCGCACCGTCAGTGCGCCTTATAGTGCGGATGCGCCTTATAATCCGATGCGCCTTATATATGTATCAATATTGGTTCCCTTGGTTTCCGCACTATAAGCCGCACCGTCAGTGCGCCTTATAGTGCGGATGCGCCTTATAATGCGGTGCGCCCTATATATGAAAATAATACATTTATTGAAGGTGCACCTTATACTCAGATGCGCCTTATAGTGCGGAAAATACGAAGACAGCAGCTATAAACTGAAAACTGAATAAAGTGTTGCTGTTTGTTTTGGATCTCCCAGCCTGCCTTGCAGTGCAAGTGGTGCACCAACTGTCCAGAGGGGGCCTGTATCAGCAGTTCAGTCAGCTGTACATCAGAACACGACTGTCGCATCAACCAGAGAGAGATCTTCCTGTCCAGCAACTGTACCGAAACCAGCTGTGAAGCCTCCGACTGCCCCAAATGCACCGCCTCAGGCAAATGCATGTGGACTCGCCAGTTCAAACGCACAGGTACATCAAGCGTTGTAGAGACACTTAAAACTAATCTGGAATTAATTTCAATAAAGTTGTAACGACTAAGGTCAAATGTACCCTTTGAACCGTAAAACAACAATGACTCACCACTGTTAACTCCTTGACTGTATTTGCATACATCCAGGTGAGACCAGGCGCATCCTGAGTGTGAACCCCACCTACGACTGGACGTGTTTCAGCTACGCCTTGCTCAATGTTTCCCCAATGCAGGTGGAATCCTCCCCACCTCTGCCGTGCCCTCCACCCTGCCACAGCCTCCACAACTGCAGCCTCTGCCTGGGCTCCCGAGGCTCTGATGGGGGCTGGCAGCACTGTGTGTGGAGCATGGCTTTGCAGCAGGTATGACTGGCTATTTTGTACACGTCTCTTTTACAGATAATTTCCTTTTCTATTTAATAATTTGGCCCCCACTCCTTTTGGGGTATTTGTCACTGTAGATGTCCTCATACAGTACGGTGAAATGCATTTAACCCATCCTAAGTACAAAGAGCTTTTGGGGTATTCAGTCGGTGCCGTTGTAGGGCAATACTCATTGATAATGAGTGCAACAGCAAAATGACCATATGTCCAATTGATAATAGAAGTTTTAGTGATTTATTCAATGACATGATATGTTAGGATAATTCTCTCCTGTGTGTCCTAGTGTATGAGCCCGTCCTTCGTGCCGCTGCGCTGCGAGGCAGGCCAGTGTGGGCGCCTGCTCTCTGGCGGCGACTCCTGCTCACCGCAGTGCTTCCAGCTCACCCAGTGCTCCCAGTGCATCGGCAGGCCCCAGTGCGGCTGGTGCGCCGCCCGTGGAGGCAACGGGGCCGGGCGCTGCCTGCAGGGAGGACTTGACGGTGGGTCAAAATAAGCCACAAGTCCCGAGATTTGATTTGACTGAAGTACGGGTTGAGGAATAGAGTACACTGTAATTGAAGTTGTTCTCATTTCCAGGTGTGAGTGATGGAGTGTGTCCTCTGAGGAACAGCAGCTGGTCTTTCCTCTACTGTCCAGAGGAAGACGAGTGTGCCAATGGCCACCACCACTGCAACAGCACACAGGACTGCCATGACCTGCCCCAGGGCTACCACTGTACCTGCAAACAGGGCTACATACTCAGCAGGTAGGCTCACGCCTCACCGCCTTTAAGTCTTAATCACTTTATTCACCAAGTACAATGTAAACCCAGCTCTCTTGTCATTAATCAGCGAACATTCCCTCTATAATTGGACTCGTCATCCTTACACACCTGGCCCATATTCCCATGACTTTCTGCCGGTTCTATTCTTACAAGGCCTTGTATCGATGGAGACAGAAGCTTGTCTGTGCTCTCCCTATGCCCAAATTGTAGGTGTTGGCATGGCAGTGACAAGGGACTAGAATACACAGGGGGTCAGGAATTGGCATAACAATTACATTGAGAGAAAAAGGAAAGAAATAATTGTTAAAAGAAAAAAGGTTTTAATCATAGCAGTCTCATGTTGCCAGACGATCGGAGATCTCCGGCAACCAATATGCCTGGTGGCATCTAAAATCAATGTTCGAAAACAACCACTAACAAACCTACGCCATCTTGATACTGTCCCAGTATAAAGGCAATGCCGTTTCTTTTCTAATTTAGGAATTGTTTCCACCCAGTTTCAGCAACTACATTGAATTTAAATATCATCAGTAGGCAGAGATCTCCGATCATCTGGCTATGTGAAACTATAATCAATAGAATCTATCATACAATGTTTTAGCAGAAGCTTGTAAGCTAATAAATCATTTTTAAATCAATATTTTTTTTCAGATTATTGATAAGCCACTCATCATGGCAAAATAAAGCGTAACAGGTGATGCACGTTGGGGTCTGGCATCACTGTGTTAGGCTTCATTTTGCGATGACGATCAACTTAACCCTGTGTCACAATACGTGGACAATGTTGACCCAAGACACTTTTGTCCTCCCCCCCACTTCCCTCCGTTCAGTGTGTCGGGACAGTGTGAGCCGGTGTGTGCTCAGGGCTGTGTGAACGGCACGTGTGTCTCCCCGGGCGTGTGCCAGTGTCACTTTGGCTTCGTCGGGGAAAACTGTTCCTCTCAGTGCAGCTGCAACAAACACAGCAACTGTGCAGGGGTCAACAAACCAGACGTCTGCCTGGAGTGCCACAACAACACTATTGTGAGTAGACAGAGGGATCTATTGAGTACACACCGTACAATATATTTGTTATGGAGTTATGTATCAGCTCTATTTTCATTATCAGTCAGTTGCATCTTGTTTTCAAGCATATCATGTTGCGTTATTTCTTTTGTATTTGGTTGTCAGCCCTGTTTTTGTTAGTCTTTCCTGCCTGCCTTTTTAGTTTGTTTTGAAATGAAATGTCTTCATGTCATTTTTTGTCCTTCTTGCCTTTTCTTTAAATGTTGATATTACTTTGAATCTGGGTTTAGCATTATGGGAATACATGAACTAACTTAGATTAATATGCACACACACAAAAACACCTAGACAATATATTAACTGACCCCTAGTCTTGACTCATGCTGTTCTTCCCTCTCTGTTCCAGGGTAAACACTGTGAGAAATGTAAGCCTCTGTTTGTGGGCTCTGCCAAGGGCGGGGGCACATGTCGTCCATGTCGGGAGTTTTGCAGAGGGAACAGTGGCATATGTCTGTCCCGGGACGAGCATAAGAAAGCCCTGGATAACCTACACCTCTACCCCCTGGACCCCATAAGCGTGAGTGTCTTGCATCTTCGTGGTTACTAAGTCTACCCTCTGTCTCTTGGACCAAAGTTTGACACACACAAGAACCTCCTGCTTCTAATAGTCTTATCTGCTAATAACTCATCTAGACGTCCCTGTGCTTTTTCTGGGCTGTTGCAAGCAATGTTGACTGCTTATGGTTGTACGTTTCTCCATATTTTTCTAAGATCCAAAACTGGGTGTCGGAGGGTCCCACAGAAGAAAGCGCTGTGTGTGTGAATTGCCAGAACAACAGTGTGGGAGACAAGTGTGAGAGCTGCCTCAGCGGCTACTTCCTGCTGCAGGGGAAATGTGACAAGTGAGTGTTGTTTTCTGCTTGGGAAGAATGAGACATTAGATATCTTTGTTATGGTAAAACAAAAAGAGGTGAATGGCTGCCGTCAAACTCCTACTCCCATTTAGTACACAAAGTACTCAACAGTAGCTTAATTAAAAGGAAAAATATAGTTGATAATCATTAATCTGTATCCACATTAACAAGTGGTTTTGAGCTTAACTTTTTACTTCAGGACAATATTGGGTCACTAAAATAGTTTCAGTGAAGTATGAGCAAACTGAGGAAAATGTCTAGCTAGAATATCCACATGTATCCACTTTTATAGATAGAAGCTCTCTTGAGCAGGGGCTCTTGTTCAACGCAATTTTGATTATGCTTGCACATGGTGGTACACTAGTGTCCCAAAAACCCTTAAAAAGAAGCTACACACACGATTAGCCTCAGTTGGCACACACAACGGTTTTATTATCATTTTGACAGTTATGCACAAATATAGTCATGTATTATGCATTTTGTTAGTAAAAACATCAATCAAATATCAAAGTTTCTTTAATAATATATATATTCTACTGTGTATACTTTATTTTTATTATTATTTTTTGACTTGTTTTCATTTTTCATTGCAAATGTGTCTTATTTGTTTGTATTGTCCTTTGTTTTAATGGTACAATGAGATACCAGGGTTGTGGCTCTTTCGGAGCGGGAACTTTGGGGGGGTGGGAGGGGTAACATACATTCACTGTTTTTTTTATGCCCTTTATTATAGACCTGTATGTGAAAATATTAAAAAATAAAACCTTGAACAAAAGAAATATATATATCAAAGTTTTTTTGTACCCCTGCGTCCAGGTGTCAGTGTAACGGCCATGCAGACACATGTAATGAACATGACGGTACTGGCTGTCCCTGCCAGAACAACACAGAGACGTCTTCCTGCCTCAGTAGCCCTCAGAGTGACAGGAAAGACTGCTACAGACAACAGGTAGACACTTCCTGTCTACCACTTAAAACAAACTGTCCTCAACAAATAAAAAACAATACAATTAAGTAAAGCTAAATATGTTATATAAGGTATGGGCCACCGTCACTTTGACGGTATTCCTTATTGATATTTTACTGGTTCCTTGCATGAAAATAGTCTTTCACCCTTAAATTAGGAGCATGTTGTTTTGTTTTTATAACCATAATCATATAAATACTTTGCTCCATCTCGTTCTCAAATTCCCAAATCTAGTGTGCCAAGTGCAAAGACTCCTTCAACGGCACACCGGTTAACGGGCGCCAGTGCTACCGCCAGTTCAACGTGGACAACGAGTGCTGCTTCGACCCGACGTCCCAGACCAACTGCTTCCACGACCCGACCATCCGCAATCTGCCCAAGGGACGCACCGTCTTCTTCTCTGCCCAGCCCAAGTTCACCAACGTGGACATCCGTGTCACCATCGATGTGACTTTCGGGGAAGTGGAGGTGTACGTGTCCAACTCTCACGACACCTTCATCGTGGAAGTCGACCGCCAGTCGGGCGTTCACGCCATCAAGATCGAAGATGAGTCCGCGGCTCGGGGGGCGGCGGGGGGCGGGGTGGACAAGGAAACGCCTCCCTCCCCCATGAAGGTGTACGCCAACGCCTCAACCTCCAACCTCGGGAGTCCCATGCTCGCCAGCAACTCTATGCTGCTGCAGGCCAAGCCTCCGGGGGTGGAGAGGAAGGTGCGGGAGGAGCGAGCTGAGGGTCTCATCTCCTACATCACGGTGTGGAAACCCCAGACAGTGCTGATTGTCCGTGGTGTCATGGACCGCGTGGTCATCACCTTTCCCCATGAGGTCCACTCGCTGAAGTCCAGTCGCTTCTACATCGCCTTGAGAGGGGTGGGCACCGACGAGGCACAGGGAGAGTCCCAGGGTCTGCTGTTTCTGCGCCAGGACCAGGCCCACATCGACCTCTTTGTCTTCTTCTCTGTCTTTTTCTCCTGTTTCTTTCTCTTCCTCTCGGTCTGCGTCCTCCTCTGGAAGGTCAAGCAGTTCCTGGACTTCCGCCGGGAGCAGCGGCGTCACATCCAGGAGATGACCAAGATGGCTTCCCGGCCCTTCGCCAAGCTCACCGTCTACCTGGAGCCCGAGGAGCTGCAGCTCATCTACCTGCCCTCGACGGGTGGAGGGGTGGGGGGCAGCACCGTGTCACTGGCCCACGCCCGCACCGGCAAGCTGGGGGGCATGGTGGTGGGCCAGAGGGGCAGGGCGGGCCAGGTCTCCTACAAACACGACCCGGGCTCCGGACCCAACGCCGGCCACCACCTCCACCACCTCACCCTGGGCACCAACAGCGGGCAGCACCTCCCTCTGCACTACCTGAACACCCACCACTACGCCAGCACTGCCACCGGAGCCCCGGCCTCACACCACCACCACCCGTCCACACACAGCGGCTACCAGCATTTCTGCCGCTCCGACCCTTTCCTCTCTCAGCTCATGGGCTTCTCCTACTCCTCCTTCAAGGTGGGGCCCATCACCCTTGAGCCCACAGATGACGGCATGGCCGGGGTAGCTACCGTCCTCATCCAGCTACCTGGAGGCATTCTGGCACCAAACCGGGCCTGTCTGGGCTCTGCGCTGGTCACCTTACGACAGAATCTGCAGGAGTACTGCGGTCACGGGAACGGAGGAGGGCATCCGGGGGGAGGCGCTGGGCGTAAGGGCCTGCTGGGCCACCAACACCTCACCACTATGGCCATGTAGGGGGACAAAGGAGGGACATAAAGAGAATAAGAAAAATAATCAACGCAAGTGGTAGAGGAATGACAGAACAAGTTTGAAAGAAGCACTGGTGCACGTCACAGAAAAAAAAAAGGCCAAAAGAATAAAGTAATTTAAGAGCCAGTTACGGTCAGCATCCTGAACATACCTGTACATACACTGTATAATTAATTGCTGAGTGTCTTTTATTGTATTATGTATTGCTATTGTTTCGACGCTTCACATGACCAAGCCAGCTAATCACTAGAATGCACTACAACTGCTATACGTATCAACATTGCGACCAGTCTGTGTTCACTAAGAGGTATAAGCGCACTCGACAGCCGGCCACACAGAAAGACTTTTGCTGGACTGTCAAGATTTTTATTTCTTTTGCAATGACCAATGGAGGTGGTGAGGAAAACACCTGCTTACTTTGGAACCAACATGTGCTTTATACCCCCCAGAAGTGACAATCAAAATTGCCATTGAGAACAAGATCGGTTCTGCCTCATGTGCAACATTTGATTGTGTAGAAGGAAAGAAAAGTCGAACTTGTTTGTCAGGTGGTTTTTATATCGTAGACATGAGTGATTCTAATTGTAACTTAATATATGGCAGGCTTCTAGGCTACGTGTCTAATGTTATGCTGGCTCAAAGGCCTGAGTATATTTTTGCATATTCCTCCACATGCCGTGTTACATGTTTGATGTTACATTTGTTTCTTCTGCCCATCTGCCTTCACTTCTTCTTGCCTTGTCTGTGAGTCAACGTGCTTACACTTAACACTTGTGTTTTGTATTGTGCAGTGCAGCTTAGAGAGGGACTTAACACTTATTTAGGCCTTTTTTTGTAACAATTGAAGGATAACTTCTTTGGTATGCATCATTTATACTTGTACAGTGGTGAAACGCGCCAAAAATAGCAGATCTCCAAACTCGCAACGCGTTGTGATGTGACACGTTGTGTGCTTGTAGCTATTAGCTATTAGGTAAGCTATTTTCAGCATACCACACCGTTGTAGGACAAAGTATAAATCATGCTTTACCAGTCTTCAGTTCCTACTACTATTATGAGTTGACGACATGACTGGCTAACTGCTTTCCCATGGAACCCATCATTGGAATGAAGGACTAATATGTAATTTAGGAGTATTTAATTACTTTTTCATGATATGAAATGTATGCTGAGCAAATGTTGCTGGTCCGTTCTCATTTTTTCATTTAGGCAACTCTCCTGCTTGGATGATTGTATCAGCCAATCAGAGCTAGAGTTTGAAAAAAAAAGAAAAGTATATATTTTTAATCGGTCATGACATAGCAAAAGTAAATGGGACAAAAAACAATATAGACATTTATATTGTGACAAGAATGATAATGGAAAGGGACAGTTGATGTGGAAGAGTCACATTCTCCTGGTGAGAGATGTATGAAAGACAAATGACATTTCACAAGACTTATCAGTATTTCTTTTTTTTTCTTTTTTTATCATTTCCAAGGCGACTGTTACTTTATCTGTTGCGTTTTATGTAGATAGTGTTTTCCTTTTCTTTTTGCACTGCATGGAGGTAATGGACTCCATTAATCCATGTGAAACACTAGGAGAGGGCTCCCCTCAGTGGGTGGATGGCATACAATGTCACACAGAAGCTCAGAAAGGTGCTACTGGATTCCTTATCACGACAAATGTTCTCTTGAACCGATTTCTCAGCCACAGCTACAGCTTTGTTGTCAAGCATTAAGAAAGCTCAAAAATCGATACTGTAACTCCCACACTATTTATACCAGTTCTCCACCATTAAGCATTAATACTGTTTTGTCCTGTATGTTTGTCTTTTGTTTTGTTTTTAACGCTATTATTTTTGTACATAATTTTCTGTTTGCCATTTGTTTTTGTTTTTGTTTTCAAAGAAGGGAACAGTGCTGTACAGACAAGTGGTTGTGTATGCCTGAAGATTCTCTGTCCTGGTGATGAGTCGGCGACAATAAAGTCTGTGAAAGATTGTATTTCTTGTGTTTTCAAATAATTGTTCAACTGAAACCGAATGTAAAACATTCTACCTAGGGTCGCTGAGCCAAGTAAAACAAAGATTTTTGATTGATTGAATACTTTATTAGACAGAAATGTAAACGGCACGAGGTACAGTCAGACATTTGGGCTAAAAGGATTTCCATTGTGGTCCTATGTATTCAATTCATCAGATCAAGTAATTAAAGTTATACAACATATCTACTGTACCATATTGAAATAACATACCCACTGTAGCTTCTGTTTCAGTACTTAACCACTTACCCCAGCATCTGTATTCTGGGGAAACCTTGTGCAGAAAATAGCAGATCTACAAACTATTTTCAGCGAAGATATTTAATGTAGAGTGAAAACAGAAGACTAGTATAGAGCCCTGAGGGACTCTGAACAACAAACTAGAAAACGTGCTCGTCGGAGCACAGGTCTCTTTAATTTTCTGTTTAATAAAGGGCTGGAGAGACATGGGAGACTCATTTTACTGAACAAACCACTCTATAGCAATGAGTACGATCAGAATATAGAGCTATTTAACACTTATTTTAACCAAAGTAAATCACTTTTAACTACTGAGCCACTTAACCACCAAAAAAGAAGTCTCATCAGTAGGCTACAGAATAACAGATGGTGCTTCAAAGGTGAGTGGGTGCGTATTATACATTGTATGGCTATTATAGAGATTGCTGGCTTTAAAGAACAGAGATCAAGTTCTACCAGCTAAACCATTTGCTCTGTAAAGCACTTTGAGCTGCATTTCATGTCATGAAAGGTGCTATACAAATAAAGTTGTAACGGGAATACAATTTATATTCCTTTTAGGCTATTGATTTATCGATTACTGATTATACATTTAGTATTCATCTCACTTCAGTTATATTAATATGACTGTATGCTGATGTGTCTGAATGTAATGTCCCAATGGAAGTAAATTAGTCTGATAATATGTCTTAGTACACCCTCAGTGTAGGCCTACTTATTAAGCAGCAGGCTCATACAGCAATAGCCCTAGAATGTCTGTGATCTTACATACATTTCAAGTATTCCAAATACACAGTCATAGATCTCTCTCGGTCCCCCACTGTGTAGTGCCCATCTGCGCGGCCATAAAAGTGCTCTAAACTCCGTCTGTACTCACCCAATAATTAATTCCTAAGACGTGGAGTCATATTTTGTCCTCTAGTTTCATATCCATGTGAAAGTTCTGCCAGAAAACGTGTGTTTAGTCAAATATCTCCACTTATTCACGAGCTGCACACGGACGAGTTCTGTGCGACGCGAGGGGCCAGGAATGATTGCAGCACTGAATATACGTAACTTCCTTAAGGACGCACAAATGTTTGGGACACACAATTGGCAGGTGATGATTCATTACCCCGCACCAATCACAAGCACCTGTCAATTGTGTGTCCCAAACATTTGTGCGTCCTTAAGGAAGTTACGTATATTCAGTGCTGCAATCATTCCTGGCCCCTCGCGTCGCACAGAACTCGTCCGTGTGCAGCTCGTGAATAAGTGGAGATATTTGACTAAACACACGTTTTCTGGCAGAACTTTCACATGGATATGAAACTAGAGGACAAAATATGACTCCACGTCTTAGGAATTAATTATTGGGTGAGTACAGACGGAGTTTAGAGCACTTTTATGGCCGCGCAGATGGGCACTACACAGTGGGGGACCGAGAGAGATCTATGACTGTGTATTTGGAATACTTGAAATGTATGTAAGATCACAGACATTCTAGGGCTAATACAGCAAGGTCAAGTAGCTATTCCTCTGTTGGCAAGCAGCAGACCTAGACAGCAAGATGACGAGTTATAAGGTTTTATGAACGCAAGGAGAAAGTTTCTCGTATCAGGCGTCAGTATAGCAGTGGGCCTTCCATTCTCAGTCGATGAGAATGGAACACATACATATGTTTATAGTTGGTCAGGGTATTGTCTCTACTCTTGGACGCTGAGCGTGGAGCAGCACATTTCATATTCAGGCAGAATTGACCTTTCATACTCAAGTGCTGAGAACACATCTTTTGGTCAGACAGTCCTCAGAATTATCCTAACAATGTGTATGTATCCTTGTAGAATCTGTATTTAAGCTGCCCCAACATCCAGATCTGGGTCAGACTCCTGTTGCCTTCTGAGACAACCGGACTCCGTCCACCTTTCCTTTTTCCATCTCCTTACATCCCTTTTCCTTTTTCCTCTCTGTTCTTTACTCTTATTTTCTCAATATTATATTACATAGGAATTATTGTCATCTTTTGTATTGAATAAATCTTCTAAAATGTATAGTATCAACTCTTCATTCACTCACAGAGGAAATGTTCAATTTCCACAACAAAGGTTTATTATTATTATTATTATTATTTGATTGGTTTGGCAAGGTAGCTTCAATAGTTGTGGTTTCCATTAAGGTGATGAGGTATTCTCTGTTTATGAGAAAGTCCATGGCATGCAAATGTAACAATGGAAAAAAGACTCTACAAGCTACACTTGATTTAAGTTGATGTAGGCATAGACATAATAATTACATGTAAATGCTTCTCACGGAAACGTCAAGGATAAAATGCCAATGGAACACTGGAACAAGGAAACTTGAGAGACAAAAAAGATATGTACATGATAACTTATCAATATTTTTATAGCGTGTCACCAAACCTAGCATCTGCCTAAACAACATAACTGCAGCGCCCGGCCTTTTAGTGGTTGTGTCACTGTGTGGAGAGACTCTTCCCAGCGTTCCTCAGGGTGCGCCTATATTTGTTATTGTTATATTAATTGCTATGGGAATTTTTGGGGGAGTTTATGTGTTATGATGCTTATCGGTTTTGTCATTCATGATTATGTGTGTTTGTTTGTGTGTTTAGTTTTTTGGCACCATGACCGGTAGAGTTGAATACATTACAGGGAGCACCCTAACCTGACTCTGTCAAATGGAAGAAGCTTGCGACACACATTTTGTTTCACAGCCTACTGCAAATGAGATTTCCGGAGGGAGGGGGGTTTACCAGGCTAGGAGCACCCTCCCTTCTGTGCTCTGTGTGGAGTTGTTGGTTTGGTGGTGTTTGGAATTACAAATAAAAGAGTGTTCCAAAAGAAAGTCGTTGTCATGACTGGTACTTGTGATCTGAAATCCACTGGTCATTCCATTAGTGTTAGAAGTGTGATAAGGAATGGAAGGGATTCAGGAAACCCTCCAGCTTCTCTAGGAGAAGACTGGAAAGGCGCAAAGGGGCTGGCGCCACGGTGGTGCTCACTGCTGGCTAGAGGTGCCAGATTGCACCGCAGAAGATGCTCTTGAAGAGGAGACCAAAACAGCACTGGAAGAAAGCCGCCAAGTGGACACTCGCCACTGGCTGATGGTACTGGAATATACCGCCGAAGTCACCGACCTCATCCACTGGCCAGTAGGCGGCAGTGCATCCCAAGGTCGCCAGCAAGAGTATCCACTGATAACCCCAAGAAGCCAGAGAACAACTGACAAGAAGAGAGAGAGAGAGAGCTTCAGAACTTATGTCACCTGTGCCCAATAGGCTACCCTGCCTTTGGGCACAAAGAACAAGAGGAAGTGACTTAATGTATATTGAGAATAGTAACAGAATACTTCCCTGTGGGACCCCACAGTTCACTGTGAACTCAACAAGATCTGCATCTGGCTCTCCGACAACAAATTATCATTACACCTGGGTAAAACTGAATCCATCCTCTTTGGGTCCAGTCCTAACCTTAGCAAGGCTGAGAGCTTCACGATCAAAGTGGGTGATGATGTTATCACAAGAAAGGAGGAAATTACCTACCTGGGTTCCATCTTGGAGGCAAACCTCTCCGGTAACAAAAACGCCGAAAGAGTGATCAAAAAGGTTAACCAAAGAACACGCTTTTTGAATAGGATTGGACGTCTAGTCAGTAAGAATACTCTGAAGATTCTTGCAGGGGCCCTCATACAAGGTTATTATGATTATGCATGCACTTCATGGTATCACAACACCTCCAAGGCCTTAAAAACAAGGCTCCAAACATCCCAAAACAAACTAGTAAGGCTGCTTCTTGGCCTCAATTACAAAACCCATCTAACCCCTGCTCATTTTGCTAGGATTGGATGGCTTAGGGTTGAGGACAGAGTACAACAACTTGCTATGGGCCTGGTCTTCAAGATACACCACAACATTGGGATCCCCCAGTATTTGTCTAAATACTTCCTAAATGTTAATGAAGTCCACGATCATAACACCAGAGGCAGTTCCACAAATCATGTGCAACCCAGATTTGGCGCAACAAAGGGAATGGGGATCTCATCTTAAACAAGCTCAGTGCTTAATGAGTCTCCCAGTTTAGTAGACCTTGTATTGTGAATGTGTACTTCCATGTTCTCATGTCTTACTAAATAAAGTACATCAATCAATCACTGGGAGGGACTAAGACAGGATTCTATTGTCTGAGGATAGTGTTCTTGACTTCGTTTACATGAGTAAATATTTTGTAGCAGCAATAAAATTATAGCCTGCCATATATATATATATATATATATATATATATATATACACATACACACACACACACATACTGTAAATGCACACCGTATATCTAGGTGTGCCCTAGGATCTTTTGGCTATGCCAGTTCAGTCAGACAACTCTTAGATTGGATTAGAATATATATTTATTAGCAATATATATTTAGCAAGCTTGAGCATGGTATAGAAACAAGAGGAAGCATAGTTTGGCGTCAGGCCTCTGAATCCATTCATTCCATGTAAGGATAACATTTTAATGAATGTTACATGCCAATTAGCATTTACAGGGAATGAATTAAACCCCCAAGGGGATCTAGAAACAGAGCCTACAGGTGGATGCCGGGGAGGCGGGTGGGATGACTTTCATGGGCAGCAGCAGAGGGAGCAAGCAAGGGCAGCAGATCCGGCAGGATCTCGGCAGCAGAGCAGCAGCAGCAGCAGCGTCGCACGTCAGAGCAGCAGAAGAGCGCAACCAGACTGAATAGGTAGGCAGAGCATTACTTATAACTCACCGACCAGGAGAAGAGTGCATGTGACTTAGTCACCTGATCGGTTAGCCCAATCCCTTGAGTTGCCTGGCCTGAACTAGCTCCGTAAACTGCGCCTCATTTCAGTCAGACAACTCTTAGATTGGATTAGAATATATATTTATTAGCAATATATATTTAGCAAGCTTGAGCATGGTATAGAAACAAGAGGAAGCATAGTTTGGCGTCAGGCCTCTGAATCCATTCATTCCATGTAAGGATAACATTTTAATGAATGTTACATGCCAATTAGCATTTACAGGGAATGAATTAAACCCCCAAAACAGCAAGAACCCCCAAAACGGCTTGAGAGCACAGGGCCTGACGCCGGACCAACCATCTGTGAGAATGGTGGAGCTCCATGACTTGTTTCTTACTAACATGATAGTGTTCCTCACATTTCATTTTTAAATTTAACTAAACAAATGCAGCATGCATCCATGTGTTCAGCGAGCCTGATGAATCCAGGTACCCGCTGCTCCCTGAATTCAGGAGTCCTAGACGGTATCCTAATATGGCGTCCACGCTGTGCCGCACCAACTCGGATTCGAAGAGGACATTCTATATTTATTTCTTTTTCAAAGAAATCTGCTATATATATATATATATATACACATATATATATATAATGAGTCATCCTATGATGAATGATAACTATTGTTTATCATCCATAATAAATAAAGTGTACTGACTATGTGTGTAAAGACGTGCTATCTTTACTTAACATCTGAATCAGTACTATATATATATAATATATTAGCCTGACTATAGTCATAAATAGCCCAACATTTTTAAAACCCAACATATTAAATAGCCCAACATTTTTAAACCCAACATATTAAATAGCCCAACATTTTAACGCCATGAAGTCACCAATAACTAAATCCCCAGCAATCCACCCGAGTTGTAATTAAAGCGAGCAGCATTTATTGAATTAGCGATAGAACAGCGAGAGCGCTCATACTCATGAGCTTTTAGCCTGCAGAATGTCATCCTTATTAACCAATATCTACGTAAGCTCCTGAGGACCCTCGCCCCATAGATTTAAGAGAAGCAGAAGCAAGCAGCGCTGCAGGTGTAGCTACACCAATACGGAGGATGGAGAAAGCCCGCAGCTTGAGCAGATCTCTCGCAGCTTTGCAGTGAACCAGTTCAAGTTTAGGCCTACAGATGGAGAGACAAACACAATGTTATTGCAATTCTGGATTAGCCCGGCCATCCTATGACCAATTTAACCCATTTTGGGTTCATGTTGCCATTTACCGTATAGCAACATGCATTTTATATATATATATATATTTTAAACTAAGTTTGCAGAATTTAGTCAGATTTAGAAGGCGATTTTTGAATCGGCCATGGTCTAAATGGGTTAAGCGCCATGTGGCAGCATGTTAGCAATTAGCATCATAGCAGTTGATGCAGAAAGAATTTGGTATACAAGCTTAAATTATAGCTTGCAGAGCTTGACGCAGATTATTAGACATGTGAATAATGTTAGCTAACGCCGATATCCCTCTCCATCCATAGCCTAATAGATTTAGCACGAAATGCCATCTGTTGCAAGTCTGGATCGGCCCAACAGAGCCAGACGCCAGAGGGTTGGCAGAATTGATTTAGCAGAGTTTAGCAGCGAGGCTAGGCAGCTCAGTAGATGATGCAGCATAGGTGCCGAGAAGACCTTGAGAAGCCCACATCTCAAGTGCTCTCACGCTGCCTTGAGAGCCTTGTGCTGGCCCGCACAGTAGATGATGCAGCATAGTGCTGAGAACACTGAGAAGCCCACATCTCGAGCAGCTCTCTCATGCTGCCTTGAGAGCTCACAGTGCCGCCAAGAGCGTAGGTAGCTCAACCTGGAATCTAGAACCAGAAGCAGAATTATTCTTGCAATTACCATGATAAGCCACCCTGGACGAGATGACGCCGTTATAACAGCTGGGACAGGAATTTACTTCCTGAAGCCACTCACATAGCCACGGTGAATCGTGCGTGCTTCACTGTGGATGAGTGGGGACGCATGCTGCACGTCAATGCACGAGTGTGGCCTCAATCCTGACACAGTCAGTCGCACACCGCAAGCTGCTGGTTGCGCTGCAACACTCGTCACCAGTGATGAACACACCTTGATGTGGTGCTAAATATGCCGTGAGCATCCCACTCTGGCGGATACAGCAGCGCCTCTTATACGGGGACAAATACTTCCAGTCACCCAGCTTTTGATAAGCATGAGACAAGCAAAGAGCCCATCAACATAGTGTAACTATTGATAACAGGAGCAGCCAGGATCGGAGTCCCTCTTTTATCCGTCCTGCGAGATATGTCGCGGCAAAATATATATATATATATATATATATATATATTTTTTTTTTATTTATTTAATTGATGCGCGCCAGCCAACCTGGACAATGACTGATATCTTGACTCTACTGAAGCCCCACTATCTATCCTGTTGCAATAACTTAACTTCTGTAATCTTGATGCTCATGACAACATCACTCGGCAACCAACTTTTCTATATAACATGTACCTCCCACATGGAAGAAAGCATGCAGTGTTTAGCTTGTGCTACAACCAATTTGATAGCTTTACGCATGGGAAGCAAAACATGCTGTGTTTAGCTTGTGCTACCAACAATCCAAGCTTCCACATGAGAAGCAAACATGCTGAATTAGCTTTTGCTACGAACAATCCAAGCTTCCGCGTGGGAAGCACCATGCTATGCTAGCCTGTGTTACAACCAATCCAGAGCTATCCACGTAGCGAGCATGCTGAGATAGCTTGTGCTAAGACAATTCAAGCTTCCACGTGGGAAGCAAACCATGCTATGCTAGCCTGTGCTACAAACAATCCAGAGCTATCCACGTAGCAAGGCATGCTGAGATAGCTTATGCTAACAATTCGGCCTCCACGTAGGCAAAACATGCTGTGCTAGCCTGTGCTACACCACTCTAATCTTCCACATAGAAGCAAACATGCTGAGCTAGCCTGTGCTACAAACAATGTAAAGCTTCCACATAAGCAAACATGCTGTGCTAACCTGTGCTACGACAATCTAAAGCTTCCACAAAGAAGCAAACGTACTGTGTTAGCCTGTGCTACAACGTCTCTACCATCTCTTATCCAAATGTATGCAGCAAAATGAGAATCCCTTTAGCTCATCCTGATCCTTAACAAGTGTAATTTAGCAATACAAGAGCATAAGCAACGGTAGAATGCAACCAATAACGTCTAATCTGCACTGCAAGTTCATTTGTTTATTTCATCGTAATATGAAACGCCTACTTTACCTCCACCACATATTAGAGCAATTGAACTGCTACATGAATTGACAACGTCTGGTGCCATTTCCTACTCTGCAAATAGATGCCAGACATATCTACAGGAGAGATAAACTATAGCCACCATCGCACATGGAGATAAATCATCCCTACCACTACTATCCGCCCATAAATAAAATTAACGCGATATAATGCCAGTCTGCACAACTACAGACTGCTTTAAGCATAGAATGATCTATGCACATCCTTACAACATACTCGCAGCCTTCTGATAAAGATACTGCTAAATGATGATTGGAATCCGAACGGACCCGTAACCTATGATATTTAACACCAACTAGACTTGCACATTTATTAATCCTACGCTGTGATACTTAATATTATTGCTGTTTAACTCATATTGCAAGTCACAAGCAAGTTCATAACGTATAACTCATATTGCAAGTCACAAGCAAGTTCATAACGTATAATAATTTTATCAATATAATGCTTTAGTTGCTGTGGCATACTGAGATTACTTAACATCTTATGCCATCCAGCCTGATTGAAATTTATTTTACCACGCAGACTACATAAAATAATAAATATAGCTTATGCAGCGATCGGCACGTGAATAAAATCTCTCTGCCTGTATCATAACCACTGATCTGACGCCGGAGGCTTGAGCAGAGACTACAATTCCCAGGTTACACCAGAAAAGTCAACCAATCATAGAGTCAGACAGCATGACTACGGAACCAAACTTATCCCTTTATCCCATAACGTAATAGTTCATCCGTTCCAGCCCTACGCCAAAACAGAACCTCCTATAGATAACTGCTAAATCGATTTCAATAAATTCTAGCAGCATTAACAACTACTTCTTGAACGCTACTCACAAGTTAGCTTCCCATCTCTCCTTCGCATGGTTAGAGAAGTGTTCGGTCATCAACTATAAGCCTCAAACAACATCCGGTGGACGATCTCTTCAGAATAAGAGTACCATCTAAAGCCACTGAACTAACCATGATACATTAAACTATAAATTAAGCAAGATGCAGCCAACTGAGCATATCCGTGTTTTAACCAGTACATAAGATATTAATCTGAACATTAGAGCCAGAACAAGCAAAGCAAATCACGAAGTGAAGCCATGCCCTCTCTCTACCAAGCAGTACTTACCAGCCATATCAGCGCGCACAGATCGGTGACGTCATCTCTTGAGAGAGAAGTAAACAACCAGGTCTAGAAACCCAATCTTGAGATAAAGTGAACTACTTTGAACAAATACACGCTAAACTGGGGACCATAACAGAACCCCGAGCCCATCGTTGCTTACGATAAGAAAACATAGCAACTTAAGCAACACTGTTGGTGAATTACCGTCAACCCAGTGCCATAGAGAGAGTTCTGACACTAGCGTCGACTCCCATTGTAAGAATGGAATGCGGAAGTGCTCCGTCTAACTCAATGAGGCAGTCCCATTGTTTGGAACTATAGCCCGGAATGCGGAAGTGCTCCGTCTAACTCAATGTTTGGAACTATAGCCCAAGGAGCCAGTTTTTCGGCGGAATCAAGCGTGTCGTTACTCTATTTCTACACTCTAGTTGACCATACTGATATCGATCAATGACGAACGCTACTGCTTTTGAGCTGAGCGTTTAGCAAGAGATTTAGCCATAATTTAATTTAGTTTTTTACTTAAGTAAAGAAAGTAATACCACGATTAGGACCAGTAGCACGCCGCTGAGTAGCTATGATTACAACCATCAACCAAGAACACCGACGCCGTATGAACAATATGAGACTATTCATGGGCAGCAGCAGAGGGAGCAAGCAAGGGCAGCAGATCCGGCAGGATCTCGGCAGCAGAGCAGCAGCAGCAGCAGCGTCGCACGTCAGAGCAGCAGAAGAGCGCAACCAGACTGAATAGGTAGGCAGAGCATTACTTATAACTCACCGACCAGGAGAAGAGTGCATGTGACTTAGTCACCTGATCGGTTAGCCCAATCCCTTGAGTTGCCTGGCCTGAACTAGCTCCGTAAACTGCGCCTCATGTGTGCCACCAAAAAGGTTGGGAAACACTGGCTTAGAGGCTAAAAGGTCAACACAAGGACCTAGGCCTTGGTGTGCTTTAATATAATCAATACAAATTTAAAAGCAAACTTTGTAGTACCCTGTCTCTGTATGTGTGTGTGTGTGTGTGTGTGTGTGTGTGTGTGTGTGTGTGTGTGTGTGTGTGTGTGTGTGTGTGTGTGTGTGTGTGTGTGTGTGTGTGTGTGTGTGTTTAGGCCATGTTTTCCCCATTTTCCTAATATAAAGCCTAGTTTTTTTTTAATGCCATAAATGCAAAACAGCGACCTCTAGAGTCGCAAGATTCGATAGGGTACCACTTCGGTGTAGCATCAGTATTATTATTGTCGGGGCAACCTAATTAGTTAGCCTCCAGCTACAACGAAATAGCCACTTTAGCACAGTCATCGCATCAAATACATACAAAGGTAGGTATTTTCCTCACGATCATCCACAAGCTGATCTAGTTTGAATGAGCGACAATGACAACAGTTTGCAAGAAGAAAAAAAAATCCACCATGATGATACAACAGCACTGCTAGTTAGCGATAGCTAACCTCTGTACTACGTATTTACGTTGTTATTACCTAGTTAATTATAAAGGAAATCATTAATACTCGTTGCTCAGGTTATATTTGCACGTTGGTATAATTATGCTACGTACAGTTTTCGTAGTTACTGTCATCCTACTACATATTTTAAGATTGTGCTGTTAGGCCAACAGTATTTAAAGGACAATTTCCAGATACATTTAACAATACCGATCACTCACATAACAGACTGCTGTATAATTTGCTTTAACGTTATGGTCATGTAATTATTATAAACTGTTATGATCTCAGAGATTTGGCGTAGAAGGGGAACCAACCCCCCTTTGGGGGGCACTTACTGTGCCACGTAGGTGCATGCTGGGGCACATAAACCCATGTTTTTTGTGTGTTGTGAGCAGGAAAATGCAATGCCCCCTTTTTTTTATCTTGTCAGATTTTCAATGCCCAGAGAGGTTATACCCATTTCTTTAAATCAAATGTTTATTGATATAAACACTATGGAAATATGTAAATCACAAGCATAACCACACTGAGCGATCAACAACGATAATAAAGAATATATACACACATATTAGTAATAATAATAACAACAATAATGATAATAATAATAATAATAATAATAATAATAATAAAACAAAAGAATGAAGTCAAAAACTAAAAGGAGAAAATGATAACCAATAATAATAATGAAAAAAAAACTCTAATCAATATGTAATACAAAAGCTACCTAACACCTTCTGGGGCAAAATGTAATTGTCTTTTTATAGACTTGATTTAAGTCATTAGTTCTCTGTCAGTAGATCTCATTCCACTGATACTGTATTTGACCGACTTCATCAAATGTGAGGTAGACATGGGAAAATACTGTGGCATAGTTATATAGTTACATTCTATCCTGGTGAATACGCTGAGGGCAATTGGGTTTGATAGCACATCTGCGGAACTGAGTGAAATCCTATCTGGAGGGAATAGAACAGGTGGTTGATGTGAATGCAACCCTGTCCTCGTCCCTCCCTGTGAACTGTGGAGTCCCACAGGGAAGCATTCTGTATCCCACTCATCTATTTATTACTCTGGTTCACAGCATACGAACGGGAGGAACGTGTAATGTTGACAACATGAAGATCAAACCTGCCGAAAGGAAGTCTTCACTCATCAGAACCAAGAGAGCTGAAGAATGTGAACAGGTCATAAGTCACTCTCACGCTGAAGAAGAGGACCTCACCAATGAAGCTCATGCCAATGGACTGGAATGTCTCGACATTCAAATCAAGGAGGAACCAGATGTTCCCGAACAAAATGGAGGGGCGTCCGACTACTTGGACGCTGACAGTGACTCTGGAACTGTTGAATGCCAATCAGAATCTAGCCACGCTGACAGTGGACAAGGAAACATAAACATTAAGGATGAGCTTCATTCTGCACCAGCGTCAGAGTACGACTTTGACGCTGGTGCAGATGTTAAAGGTGAGCTGGAGATGGATGTTAAGGAAGAGAGCGATGAAGAGGAAGGTCAAGAGGAGGCCAGCTGGAGGGATGCTACTGAACAGGGAGGAGAGGAGAAAGGTAATGGGTCACCTAATGCAGGGTTTCCCAACCTGGTGGGTGGGGGGGTCATTATATTGTCTGTCTGCCTGTCTGATTGATTGATAAGATTTTCTAAAACAATGATTGATAAGATTTTCTAAAACAATGTACACCAGGGGTCTTCAACAGGGGGTCCGGGACCCCTAGGGGTTCCTCAGAGATACTGCAGGGGGGCCGCCAAATCTTTGTGTGATATGGACTTTATTTTTACATTAATCACTCGCATCCCTATTCTGGGGGGGAACATTAGCCGTTGCGAGCTTGTAGATCGGCTATTTTCGGCGAAGAGGTTTGGTGTACACAGGGAAAAAAGAGCAGACCAAGTAACGAGCCAAAGGTCAAGTTTACAAAGTATTGAGGGTTTTAAGTGGTTAAATGTCTGAACACACATTTAACATAAATCCAATATGTAGTGGGGGGTCCCTGCTTCATCTCTCTCTCAGCTAAGGGGTCCTTGGCCTGAAAAAAAAACGTTGAAGACCCCTGATCTACACTGTAAGATCTGAGTGTGTGTGTAAGTTACATTGTAACTCAGAATTACAGACCCTGTAAGGATTATTTAACTGGGGACCCCATGTTGAGAACCAGTGTAATCTAGATAATTGAATTTACATTCCATTATCACACACATCAATTTGGTTTTCACTACCTTCATAGGATAGTTATTATTGGAGAGAGAGACTGAAAGAGCCTGAACCTTTCTATGTCTGTTAAATATCATGGCAGTTCTACATTATTGGTGTGCAATGACCTGGGGAAATTGTTTAAAGGAGTATGTCTGGGAGCCATTTGCCAATTCTAATGCTCTCCGATGTCTCTTTGTTTCTTTGTCTCTGTCTTTTTGAAGACCCGGAAGAGTTCTTTCCTTGTCCACACTGCACTGTCTCCTTCACCAGCTGGGACTTCCTGGAGAAGCATGTCAAATGGGTCCACCAGGAGCAGTATCGCGCCATGCTGGACAAATGCTACTCGAGTCCCAAACCGGGCGTTGGCACCGAACACCCCTGTAGCGTCTGCAGCTGCACCTTCAGCTCTCCAGCACTGCTTCGGGACCATGTACGTGAAGCCCATCCCTCTCCACCTACCCGGAGGCTCCATCCGTGTCCCGTCTGCCCTCGCAGTTTCCAGTACCTGAAGAACGTGAAGAACCACTGCCAGCGTTGGCACCTTATGTCTGTGACCACCAGGGGTGGGCACCTCAGCTGTGCCAGCTGTGGGAAGAATTTTGAGGCAACGTGGGGCCAAGGGCCTCACGTGTGTCACGAGCCTGAGGACTCAAAACCTCAGGACACGCCTATTTGTATGGACACCGCTTTGGCGTGTTTGATATGCGGCAAGAAGGTCAGCACCCCTCAAAGCTTGGAGCAGCACATGCGTATCCACACGGGGGACAAGCCGTATGCCTGCCAGGATTGTGGCAAGAGGTTTGTGGATCGCAGCAGTTGTAGGATTCATATGAAAATACACAAGGGAGAAAAGCATTTCAAATGTGAGGTGTGCAACAAGGCATTTTTACGTTCATGCCACCTGAAGAGCCACATGACAACTCACTCCGGCAAGAAGGAGTACTCCTGCCCTGAATGCGGGAAACAGTTTGGCCTCAAGTCTAGCCTGAACCTCCACATTGGGAGCCACTCTAGTGAGAAGCCGTTTCATTGTGCTGTGTGCGGTAAAAACTTCAAGATGTGGCGGAACCTGAGGGTTCACAAAAAAATCCACTCAACCGAGAAAGCCCACCAGTGCGGGGACTGCGGGCTGCAAATCGGAGACCCCGGGGCCTTGAAAACCCACCTGCGGACACACACAGGCGAGCGGCCATACCATTGTACTGTGTGTGATAGCAAGTTCATTCGCCTCTCACATCTGAAAAACCACCAGCGCACTCACACCGGCGAGAAGCCATACAAGTGCACTGAATGTAGCAAGAGCTTCACTCAGTCTGGAGACCTGGCGAAGCACAAACGGATTCACTCTGGTGAGAAGCCGTTCGAATGCCCAGATTGCCACCGCCGCTACATTTCCTCCGGAGATCTCGGAAAACACATGAGGAGTCACACAAACCTGCGCCCGTATACCTGTGAGGAATGTGGAAAGAGCTTCCGTTTGTCTGGACATTTAAAGACCCATATGTTAACTCACACGGGGGAGAAGCCGTACTCCTGTCCCATATGCCTTCGCAGGTTCGCTCGCTCCCACCACCTCTCCGGTCACATGGCCAGATGTCGCTGAGTTATTGTAGGACTATAGACTTAGGCCATGAGTTATACATGATGTATGTACAGTAGGAGCTAATGTGCAGTAGACATTAGCCAATGACTTTCCCATGTTTTATTGACTGACATGAGTTTGGTGAAAGTTGTGCTTAGCGCTGGAAATAACGGTTCACATGATAATTAATGAAAATAACAATTGAATTACCTCTTATTTATGCATGGCCATTTTTGTCACCCACTATCCCATGGCCTTTACAGTATTTGTATTCAGGACGGTGGGGAGGACCTCATGAGGCAGAATTTGATTGAGACTTGAGGAGATGGTATACTGTAGTAGATAAATGCCGAATATATTTGGTGGGCTGGCGGCCCAGAGTAGACCCTCACATTTCAACACTATATAGTATGTTGTTTTTACAGTATATGTAACCTTATATATAACATTATTTGATTAATGCATGGAACTGAATGCACTGTGTGGTGTTATGTGTGAAAATATTCCACTTATTAAAGTCATCACTATAGATGCAAAATGTTTTGAATTTGTGCATTATAATTAACATTACAATTCTGCATTACCTGTTGTTCTAATAGTTGGCTGCCTGGCTGTATCTATTATAAATGGTAAGAAATGGTAATAACAGGGATTGCAGTTTCAATTTCACTGCAGATTCATCTTAAATGTCCAATTTGTCTTATAAAAAAAGTGAAATAGTACTGAAAGGCAGGCGTATATTCAATGAGCAGTGTTTTATTTGTCCCCAAGTAAATAAATAAAAATGTATGAAGGATATATATTTATTGATATTGATGAATTTGTCCTTCAAAATTGTATTATAATAATAAGTTCATGTAGTTAATGTCTACATTACATTTTAGGGATGAGATTACATGTGGTTACCGTCCTACTCATTGAAGATTTGAACATCCATCAATTTGGATTTGTTTATTTATACAGAAAATAATTGTGTGATAATGTATTGCATGTTGCATCCCAAACGAGCGGATCGATATTTCCACACCCATTGTTCCATCCGTTTAAACTCTGCTCACCACGGACAGATGGAGCCGATCTACAAGCTCACACAGAGTCACGTTGCGATTTTTTTGTGAGCTTGTAGATCGGCTACTTTGAAATAGCCAATGTGTATAGGTTTAAATTGGTTAAAGCAGCACTATGTAACTTGCCTCTTCTACCCCGGATTTGAACCTGGTATCCTGCGCAAGTGCTGACATTTGTACCATTGAGCTGATAGAGCACGTCTGCTTGCTCGGGGGATAAATTGAATGTGGACCACCAGGTCAAAATTCGTGTCTAGGTGAGACGTGACCTTTGACACAATCTAAATGTCTCAATAGAAGCAGCGTTATCTAGTAAGAGAGTGACAACACTAGACTCCCATAGACTCCTCAGTGAGGAAGTTCCAATGTTTCCCATAGCAGCCCGCTTTATGCCGAGATCAAAGCGTGACAGAACTCTGCTCTCTCTATGGGTTTGAATAGAAGCAACCACCCTAATTGTATAAGTTATATTGTATTAACATACTCTACCGTACAGATTGGACAAACATTGTATGCATTAAATAAAACTTACATAGTGAGGCTTTAACTGATTTTGATGCTATATTAACTCATTTAGCTGGGGACCCCATGGAACCCCCTCAAGGGCCCCTGGGGGTCCCCGGACCACACTTTGAGAACCAGTGCCCTACTCTACACGGCAAACACGAGGAAAAGAAAAAAAAAGCTCTGCAGCAATTAGTAGCTCAGTCTGTTCCAATGTTTTCTCTGCTGGACTGGGGTCAATTAACTTGGCTGATTGCTGATCCTGTCTGGGTCTTGAGCGGATACGGAAGCTGTGCGTAAGTATTGTGTACAAAATGACCGGATACAGTAGGCGCCTCGGCGGGCTCTTACCCGATCGTACAGGCGTGTTCATTCGGCTCATCGGCTGGCAGTCGTTCCACACAATCTGGTAAGAAAATAAACCTATGCATGATAGACAATGAAATTAACAGGGCACTGCACATAGGTCGACACTGACAAAAACACTTCGACTATCATGCTTATGTAGACGCAGGGCAGGAGTAACACGTTACAACTCTGCAGACAGATGTACAGGATACAGTGTTGCCAGATGTTGTGAGAGAAACAAGCAATCAGGTCTATGAAAACAAGCCCTTTAAACATAATACATTGGCTATTTGAGCTGAGATTTTTTTTTTTTTAATGTGAAATATTTTTGACACATTATAACAACACAAATCTTGCCTGGTTCATAATCTTTTCAGATGCGGGTCCGCAGACAAATGTGTATTAATTTGGGGCTTACGAAAATGTTTGTTTGGGAACCACTGGTTTAAACAACATTAGGAAACAAGACCAAAGTGTTACTACACTTTTTAGAAATAAGCCCAAAACGCAACCTGCAACTAATATTTACAAGCAACTTACCAGAAAAACAAGCCCAAAGTCGCTTATAATAAGCGAACATGGCAACTTTCACTGAATACCTAAAAGCTAAGCTACGTCGCCTGTTTTTACGCAAAGCTGAATTCAACTAACGGGATTTGAATGAAATGCTATCGTTGAATTCACATGGCATGGAGCATGATAACAACGTGTAGAGGCTCATAAGCCAATTATTAATCACCAGTCCATTATGGGATGTACTAGGCTACTGTAGGCAGCGAGTCGAGTGTGAGCTGACCTGTTTCCCTAGCCCTCAAAGAAACATGTGTGTCATGAGCATGTGAACCATGACTATTGTTCACCCAGTAGTGTTCGCAAACTTTAACAGTGGTGTAAAGTAACTAAGTACATTTACTCAAGTACAGTCTGTACTTCAGTACAATTTTGAGGTATCTTTTTTACTTTCTTCAGTATTTCCAATTTTCAATACTTTTACTTCTACCCCATTATATCTCAGGGGGAAATATTGAACTTTTACTCCACCTCAATTATTTGAAAACTTTAGTTACTAGTTGCTTTGTAGATTTTGATTATTATTACAAAACACACATTACCCACCTCAGCCCTATGTTTTGGCCATTTGAAAGTAGCAGATCTACAAGCTCACAATGCGTTGCGATGCATTGCGAGCTTGTAGATCTGCTATTTTAAACAGATTCTTATACATTTCGAACTTGTAAAATCAAGTACTTTTACTCAAGTATTTTAAATACTGGAATTTTACTTGTAAGTAATATCTACATTGCAGTATTGATACTTTTATTTAAGTAAAACATGTGAGTACTTCTTAATTCCATCACTGAACTTTAATCCACTCATCGTGATGTCTTTTCTTGTTTGTAGGAACTGAACTGAGGAGGTATATTCAAAGAATCAGTCACCCCAAAGAGACACCTGGGGAAAATACTATGGAAGGGAGATGAATCTGGTTAACAACAACAACACAACCTGACAGAGGCCAGGAGGAGATATCCTAAATCAATCTCACAAGCAGAGTAGTGACATCCCACAACAAGATGGTCAAATCTACAAAGAGAGGACCTGGCCGCCCTAAAAAGTCTGTTCTACATAGTGGGGTGGAACCAAGCAATAATCAGGAGGATGGGAATGGGCCGATCATAAAACTTACAAAGAGAGGACCAGGGCGACCTAAAAATTGTACAAGTGTTGTACGACCTATTGTACAATACAGGGGGCCTGAATTGAGCAATAATCGGGATGCTGGGGATGGGCTGATGATCAAAATTACTAAGAGAGGACCTGGCCGCCCTAAAAAGACTTTTGTACAACAACGTGTGGTTGAACTAAGCAATAAGGAAAATGGGAATGGGCTGATGATCACATCTAGAAAGAGAGGACCTGGGCGCCCCAAGAAGACTATTGTACAACATAGTGGATTTGAATTGAGCAATAATCAAGAGGATGGGAATGGGCTGATCATAAAACCTACAAAGAGAGGACCAGGGCGACCAAAAAAATGTACAAGTGTTGTACGACCTATTGTACAATACAGGGGGCCTGAATTGAGCCATCAGGATGCTGGGGATGGGCTGATGATCAAAACTACTAAGAGAGGACCTGGCCGCCCTAAAAAGACTATTGTACAACATAGTGGATTTGAATTGAGCAATAATCAGGATGATGGGTATGGGCTGATAATTAAATCTCCAAAGAGAGGACCTGGTCGCCCTAAAAAGACTATAGCACAACATGGGGTTGAACTGAGTAATAATCAAGTGATTGGTAATGGACTGATGATCAAATCTATAAAGAAAGGACCTGGGAGACCTAAAAAGTCTATAAAGAAAGGACCTGGGAGACCTAAAATGTCTACAAATAAAGGACCTGGGAGACCTAAAAAGTCTACAAAGAAAGGACCTGGGAGACCTAAAAAGTCTACAAAGAACGGACCTGGGGGACCTAAAAAGTATATTGTTCAACAAAGTGTGGTTGAACTGAGCATTCATCAGGATAATCAGAATGGGTTGATGATCAAATCTACAAAGAGAGGACCTGGCCGCCCTAAAAAGGCTGTTCTACACAGTGGGGTGGAACCAAGCAATAATCAGGAGGATGGGAATGGGCTGATCATAAAACCTACAAAGAGAGGACCAGGGCGACCTAAAAATTGTACAAGTGTTGTACGACCTATTGTACAATACAGGGGGCCTGAATTGAGCAATAATCAGGATGCTGGGGATGGGCTAATGATCAAAACTACTAAGAGAGGACCTGGGCTTCCTAAAACGACTATTGTACAACATCGTGGAGTTGAATTGAGCAATAATCAGGATGAGAATGGGCTGATGATTAAATATCCAAAGAGAGGACCTGGTCGCCGTAAAAAGACTATTCTACAACACAGTGGGGTTAATCAGGAGAATGGGATTCATTTCAAGCAAGACAAAGAGGAGCCTATAGACCATGAGTTACCTAAATTATTTCCTGCAATACAGACTAGGAAATTGGAATTTGTTAAGAGAGAATCTGAGACACATTTAGATGAGGACCACAGGGAAGAGGAAGCATCAGCAAACAATGAAAGTAAGATTACCACACAATTTGTATTCTCCCCTTTATTACTGTCTTTTACATTCCCTCATTAATTGTCTGATCTTCCCCCTCTAGCTGTGCCTGTGCAAATTACTCCAGGTTCCCACCTGTGTCCGTACTGCGCCGTCTCCTTCAAGTACCCCATCTTCCTACAGCAGCATGTCAAATACCATCACCGTGATGAGTACAATGATACAGTCAGACGAAAGTCTTCAAGGCATCCCAAGAAAGTTAAGAGAGAAAGTGAGCCATGTTTAAATGAAGACCATGAAGAAGAGAATGCGCCAATGAACAATGAACGTAAGACACTTCACTGTTAATAGTTGATTAGTAAAGTTGTTGAGGGCTTTTTAGTCCTTTCCTGAGTGGTTTACTTGATAATGTCCATCACTTATGACATGACACTGTAGAAGTTATGCTGTTCAAAGAATAACTGAATGCCAAATAAATATTCATGACTGAAATTAACTAGGTTGAGCAAGCACAGGTTTATCTTTTTCACTAGGACTGTCCCGGTCATCATTATTTTGTCTCCAATACCACAGAGTCATTTAATATTTAGCATTTGCTGATCCGAGTCCTTTTAGTTCAACAGCTTTGTACTAAAGTCACTGTGATCATTCTAAAATCATCAAAACCAATCCATGCATGGAATGATAAGCTAGAGAAACTTAATGTAATGACCACATTATTTATAAATACCCTACAGACTCACTGCATTCCCTCCCTCTCTCTCTCTCTCTCTCTCTCTCTCTCTCTCTCTCTCTCTCTCTCTCTCTCTCTACACAATAAATGCGCTTCCCACGACTAACAGAAATAATGCAAACATGGAACTGTACTTTTTCTTGTCTCCCTATTTTTCCTTTTATTACTGTCTTTTACATTGTCTGATTAATTGTCTGCTCTTCTCTCTCTAGCTGTGCCTGTGCAAATGACGACAGATTCCCACCCATGTCCATACTGCACCTTATGCTTCACAGACCCCACCTTCCTACAGCAGCATGTAAAGTACCATCATCCTGATGAGTACACTGATGCAATCAGACAACTGTCTTCAAAGCTCCAGTTCCAAATGAAACCATGTACAGTTGTCCTCAGTGTGATTGTACCTTTCTCACTCTAATGCAGCTAGCTCATCATAAAAACAAGGCACATCTCACTGCTCCTCCAAGAAAAAACACACGTGTCCAGTCTGTGCTCGCAGTTTTGATTACCTGAGGAACCTGAGGAATCACTGTGGGAGCTGGCATGACATGGCTGTCCACATGCACAAGGGACATCTCCGTTGCTCCAACTGCAGGAGGAGCTTCAAGAAGTCCTGGGGCCAGGGCCCTCACCATTGTGTAGGTAGAAAAGACTAAATAATATTCGCTCATCCTGATTTTACAAAGCCAGTATCCCTTGTATTGTTGTAGGCGTGAATTGTCAAGTGTGTGGCAAGACATTGAGAAACCCCCAAACTCTTCAGATTCACATGCACCTGCACCAACGAGAAGCCTCATGCCGCTCCGTAAGCACATGTTTATACACACAGGGGTCAAACTGTTTCAGTGTAAAGTGTGCAAGAAAATATTTGCAAAGGGAGAAGGTCTACGTATCCACATGATCGTGCACACAGGTGAGAAGCCTTATTCCTGCCTGGAATGTGGAAAGGCTTTCGGCTATAAGCAGGCTCTAACCAAACACGGACAGAAGATACATTTCCCATCAGACAACTCGTTTAATTGTTCAGAGTGTGGAAAATGCTTCAGTATTGTATTGGTCTCTTTGTTGGAAAAAGACACAAGTAACTAATATGCTGTGTAGCCAGTTTTAGACATGATGGAATGTATGCTTGTGCAGTACAAGTGAGGTGTTAACTGACCTGTTTTCCTTGTTCTTTCCATCTCTATCCTTACTTGTAAACATGTGATGTGAAAAATGACTTGGAGTTGAAGTGAGAATGTTTGATTTGAAAAGTTTAAGTATAAAAAGTCATATTGTAAGTCATATCTCTTCATGTGCCTGTTTCCTCTACCTCAGGGGTCTTCAACAGGGGGTCCGGGACCCCTAGGGGGTCCTCAGAGTTACTACAAGAAGGCCACCAAATGTTTGTGTGATAAGAACTTTTCTTTTTTACATTAGCCACTTGAACCCTAGAATTCCTTTTCTGAGGAGATCATTAACCGAATATAGCAGATACAAGCTCACAACGGCTTGCGCTGTGAGGCGTTTGTGTGCTTGTCGATCGGCCATTTATGGCAAAGAGGTTTGGTGTATAGGGGGAAAAAAGCAGATCAAGTAGGCTACAAGTTTTCTAAGTATTGAGGGTTTAAGTGGTTGACTGTCTGAAAATACACATTAACATGAATACAACACTGATGATAGTGTTGTCAAACAAGTCTACGAAAAGGTTAGTGGGGGGTCTCTCTCTCAGCTAAGGGGTCCATGGCCTGAAAAACATTGAAGATGCCTACCTCATTGCGTAAGTTTACCTCATTACAAACTACTTACTGAAACAAAAGATGGCTATTGATCATGGGTTTTAATTTGATAAAATATATGGTACGGCTAATTCTTGGCCTTACACCTACAACTCGCCTAACCCCTGCTCACTTTGCGAGGGTCGGATGGCTCAGGGTAGAGGACGGAGTACAGCAACTTGCAATGGTCTACAACAGTGTCTATCAACCTTTTTTGTGCCAAGGCACACCTGGTATAGCCAAATAATCCCAGGGCACACCTAGATATACGGTATATATATATATATATATATAGAAAAAAAGCAAATGCAAACAAATATTTCTGTTTTTGCATTATTCAGACATGCAAACTTGTAGCTTTTCAGCTTCCACTAGCCGTTTTTAATCCAAATAGGGCAATAGTGTGACACCTGACCCGAAAAAAACAGCATTTTGTCACCCTTTTCACCTCGGGGCTGTTTGCATGCCTGATTATTATTATTATTTTTATTTATTTTTTCAAAATTATATTTTTTCAAACCTCCTTCAAACGGCGCGGCACACCTCAGCAGTAGCCCCGGCCCAAAATTGGTACGTTTGCCAGGGTTGATATACACTGGTCTACAAGATACACCACAACGTTAAGATACCCATGTACCTGTCAAAGTACTTCAAAAACTTAAATGAAGTCCATAATCACAACACAAGAGGTAGCTCCACTGATCACGTCCAACCCAGATTTGGCACAAACAAGGGGTTGAATTTGTTCTCCTGCTATGCAACAAAAATGTGTAATGCCCTACCAAAAGCAGTGAAAGAGTGTAAAACCCTACTCTCCTTCGAAACTGCCCTAAAAGAGTACCTTCAGGTGGCTACAATTCGAAACTGGCCCCTGTAAAAGTCATAACCTAATACCCCCCACCCTCCTTTCGAACTTTTTACTGTAATTTTTTTTGTTTTTCTTATTTTTCTATTCTAAACTGGTATATGATGTTCTGCATAGTAGTGTATATCTGTCTGTCATTTAATGTCACTATGAATTGAGTACAAAAGGACCCCATTTGATACAAGCCATTAGGCTTTCATTGGATTTTTAATCCTAGCTGATCTTGTATTTTACTGTATATTAATTATTAACTGTACTTTCATGGGCTTTTTTTCTGCAAACTTCTAAATAAAGTATTCAATCAATCAATATATATATATTTATTCAATAAAAAGTGACGCAATCTGGAGTCTCTGTCAGGTTAGTCAAAAATATAAAACTACCTAATCTGATTCTGACGTAGGTGTCATGAAAGTTATAGTCCTTATCCGGTCTAGAACGGATACGGAAACGCTACGTGTATGTACTGATGTGGTGCAAATGACCGGATATACACTGAGGGGGCGGGCTTTCAGACCTAGAAACCAGTTTTCTTTTCCAAATTTCCACTGGCGCGAGGTTTGTCCGCCCTGTCGCTCGGTAAGCAACACTTTGACTTGATTCATAAAAGGTTTGCATGATGAAATAATTGTTGGTAAACAGGACACTGCACACATAGTTATAATGACTGCACACAGGTCCACACAACAACTATCCAGGCCGGCGGAGCTATTTAGACGCGGGTCAGGTAAAATTATCACTGCAGATGCACATGCTAAAAGCTAAGCTATGTAGCCTGTTTGTATGCAAAACGTAATATATACAACTTGATGCTGTATTAGAAATGCCAACGTTACACTCCTATCATCACATGAAGCACGATAACGTGTTGAGGCTCTTCAGCAAATTATTATTCACCACTTGACCATTATTCACCATTATTTGATGTTGAAGTGTTACAGAGGGAGCTGACCTGTTAGATCAGTGGTTCAGTTTAACCACATATAATATACAAACAATATGTTTGGCTATTAAAAAAAAATCTAGATATTGTTTTTTAAGAACTTGGAATATTTCTGAAACTTAACAATGCATCATCTTTTCAGATGGGGGGGTCTGCGTCCAAATACATATTAAAGGAGTAGTTCACCCAAAACATGACTTATTTTCTATCAATTGCACACCCCTTGAAGCCTTGAATCCATGGATTTGTTTTTGTTTTTGTCGCATTCCTAAGCTAATAATTTGATTCCTGTCTCTTACCGACTGATGTATCCGGTAGGAGACACAAAGTAGATTATTTGTGTCTCCTACCGGAAATACACCCGGGCATCAAATTATTAGCTTAGGAATGCCACAAAAACAAAAAATAAATCCATGAATTAAAATCTTCATGGGGTGTGCAATTGATAGAAAATAAGTAATTTTTTTGGGAGAACTCCTCCTTTAATGTGGGTGTCCTTGACATGAACAACTTTGAGAACCACTGTTAAATAGCCTGAGTGTTCGCTAACTTTAATCGGGACCGTACCTATGTTCCCCAGGTTCTATGTTCCCCAGGTTCTATGTTCCCCGCTTTCCTAGGAGAGCGGGGAATATAGGACCTAACCTAACCCTAACCATAACCTTAGTGGGGGAACATAGGTCCGGGGAACATAGGTATGACCCCACTTTAATCCACTCATGATTTCTTGTCTTGTCTGTAGAACCATGAAATGATGTACATTTGAAGAATCAGTCACCCCAAAGGAGACGTCTGCAGCAGTGCGAACATACGAAGGGAGATATATTTAATCTGGTTAAAAAGAACACAACCTGACAGAGGTCAAGAGGATATCCTACATTCCTAAAACAACTACACATCCCTCAACAAGATGGTCAACTCTACAAAGAGAGGACCTGGCCGCCCTAAAAAGGCTGTTCTACATAGTGGGGTGGAACCAAGCAATAATCAGGAGGATGGGCATGGGCTGATGATCAAATCTACAAAGAGAGGACCAGGTCGACCTAAAAAGACTAGTGTACAACTTAAGGGTGTTGAATTGAGCAAAAATCAGGATGATGGGAATGGGCTGATTAAATCTCCAAAGAGTGGACATGGCCACCCTAAAAAGACAGTTCTGCATAGTAATGTGGAACCAAGCAATAATCAGGAGGATGGGAATGGGCTGCTGATCAAATCTACAAAGAGAGGACCTGGCCGCCCTAAAAAGACTATTGTACAACATAGTGGAGTTGAATTGAGCAATAATCAGGAGGATGGGAATGGGATGATGATTAAATCTCCAAAACGAGGACCTGGCCGCCCTAAAAAGACTATAGCACAACATGGGGTTGAAATGAGCAATAATCAAGAGATTGGTAATGGACTGATGACCAAATCTGCAAAGAAAGGGCCTGGCAGACCTAAAAAGTTTATTGTACAACAAAGTGTGTTTGAACTGAGCAATAATCAGGATAATGAGAATGGGTTGATGATCAAATCTACAAAGAGAGGACCTGGCCGCCCTAAAAAGACTATTCTACAACACAGTGGAGTTAAGCTGAGCAATAATCAGGAGAATAGGATTCATTTCAAGCAAGTCAAGGAGGAGCCAATAGACCATGAGGTATCTGAATTATTTCCTGTAATACAGACTAGGAAATTGGAAGTTAAGAGAGAAAGTGAGCCACATTTAGATGAGGACCACGGGGAAGACGAGGCATCAGCAAACGATGAAAGTAAGACACCACACATATTTTGTTCCCTCTTTTATTACTGTCTTTTACATTCCCTCATTAATTGTCTGATCTTCCCCCTCTAGCTGTGCCTGTGCAAATTACTCCAGGTTCCCACTTGTGTCCGTACTGCGCCGTCTCCTTCAAGGACCCCACCTTCCTACAGCAGCATGTCAAATACCATCACCGTGATGAGTACAATGATACAGTCAGACGAAAGTCTTCAAGGCATCCCAAGGAATTTAAGAGAGAAAGTGAGCCATGTTTAAATGAAGACTATGAAGAAGAGGAGGCACCAATGAACAATGAACGTAAGACACCTCACTGTTAATTGTTTGATAAGTGAAGTTGTTGAGGGCTTTTTAGTCATCTCCACAGAGTGGTTTATTTGATAATGTCCATCACTGACGACACATAACATGACACTATAGATAGTTTATTTGAAGCAAAGTATAACTAAATGCTAAAAAATTTCCATGAGTGAAATTCACTAGGTTGTGAATGTTTTGCACTTGCACAATAAAAATGTTCTCCTGAGTGAGTTAACTCAAAACAGAAATTGACATAGTAGTAGTAAAGGCATATGTTCCACAGGGAACAAGTAGGATTAAGTAAGTTAATAGTATAGGCCAGGGGATTGAGCAAGTAGAGCTTGACAAGTTTCATTAGGATGGTCCCGATCAACATTTTGAATATTTATAAATTATTATTTAGTATTTGTTTGAGTCCTGATTTTAATTTAAAGGTGTTGTAAGTTATATTGTAAAAGGTCACAGCCCTATATTCCTATAGTAATCATTGCTATATTGTAGAGTGTTAGTTCAGTAACATGGGTCTCCCCGTCTCTCCATCTGTTTAACCACCTAAGCCCTCTTTACTTTGTAAACTTGACCAGGGTTGGCTCTGTATTTGCTCACTCTTTTTTTCCCTGTACATTAAGGGAAATGCAACATGTTGTGAGATTGTATATCGGTTATTTTCGCCGATTGTTCCCCTCATAATGGGGATGCTAGGGTTCAAATGGTTAATAAATAGAAAATACATTTTCAGACGGGTCATCAATTTAATCCGATTAGCAGAGCGAACCCATTTATCAACTAATTGTATAGTCGCACTTTAATTACTACTCAGATTTCACTTGTTTATCCTGTATCCTGTATGAGTTCTCTCTCCTGATTGGATAAGATTTGTATCCAGACTTGAAAATGTATTTTCTTATTACGAAAGAGCTGGACAGACAGGGAAACCCTTCTAAACTGAACACTCCCACACACACAAACAAACATAGAAATCGTTCAAACATGGACATATAGTTGTCTCCCCCTTTTCACTTAATTACTGTCTTTTACATTCCATTTGATTGATTGATTGAATATTTTATTAGGCAAAAATGTAAAAACAGCATGAGTACAGTTAAAACACTTTGTCTAAAAGGTCTGTCCAAAAAAGTCCTTGCGGTCTTGTTTCCATTGAGGTCCATTAATTATGGATTGAGGTCCATAATTAATTGTCTGCTCTTCTCTCTCTAGCTGTGCCTGGGCAAATGACGGCAGATTCCCACCCATGTCCATACTGCAGCGTTGGCTTCACAGACCCCGCCTTCCTACAGCAGCATGTAAAGTACCATCACCCTGATGAGTACACTGATGCAGTCAGACAACTGTCTTCAAAGCTCCAGTTCAAAAAGGAAGGCGTGTACAGTTGTCCTCAGTGTGATTGTACCTTTCACACTCCAGCACAGCTAAGTCTTCATAAAAACAAGGCACATCTCACTGCTCCTCCTAAGAAAAAACACACATGTCCAGTCTGTGCTCGCAGTTTTGATTACCTGAGGAACCTGAGGAATCACTGCAGGAGCTGGCATGACATGGCTGTCTACATGCACAAGGGACATCTCCGTTGCTCCAACTGCAGGAGGAGTTTCAAGAAGTCCTGGGGCCAGGGCCCTCACCATTGTGTAGGTAGGAAAACCAAAATAATATTCGCTCATCCTGATTTTACAAAGCCAGTATCCCTCGTTGTAGGCGTGAATTGTCAAGTGTGTGGCAAGACGGTGGGAGGCCCCTACAGTCTTAAGAATCACATGCTCCTGCACACCAACGAGAAGCCTCATGCCTGCAAAGAGTGCGGTAAGGCCTGCAGAGATGCTGGTTCGCTCCGTAAGCACATGTTTATACACACAGGGATCAAAAAGTATGAATGTGAAGTGTGTAAGAAAAGGTTTACAGAGGCAGCAATTCTACGTAAACACATGATCGTGCACACAGGTGAGAAGGCGTTTTCCTGCCCCGAATGTGGAAAGGCTTTCGGCCTCAAGCAGTCTCTAACCAAACACAGACGGAAGATACATTTCCCATCAGGGGAATCATTTAATTGTTCTGAGTGTGGAAAATGCTTCAGTAGCAAAGAAAATGTGAAATATCACATGAAGATCCATTTTAAGACACATCAATGCAGCGAATGTGGACTAAAAGTAGTCAGTTTGGGGGTTCTGAAGGTCCACATGCGCAAACACACAGGAGAACGGCCTTACCAATGTAAGGACTGTGGCAAGAACTTCAAACGCATATATCACTTGGTCAACCACCAGCGGACCCACACAGGTGAGAAACCCTTTAAATGCGACCAGTGCGAGTCAAGCTTCGCTCAGTCAGGAGACCTTACCAAACATAAAAGAAGACACACAGGGGAAAAGCCCTATGAGTGTACTATTTGTTATCGCGGGTTTGTTGTCAAAGGGTCACTGGACATACACATCGCAACTCACTCAGATGAACGTCCATATGAATGCGATGAGTGCGGGAAAGCCTTTGGCTGGAAAACGGCGCTGAGGAGACACAAGAGGCAGGTCCATATGTGTGTGTAAAAGACCGCATCAGCCTTTATTGTGGCCATCGGTTCAAACACACTAATCATCTGAAGCTTCATCATGGCAGATGTGTAAAAAGGGAATGAAGGGAGTTGCTGTATTACAAATGTCTGTCTACTCAGTCCTGACTGATGGGAGGGAGGTCATTCCACAGTTTGGGAGATGGGAGGGAGAGTCTTAGAGCATTTGGCCTGGTTGTTGTCGGAGGGGTGGAATAGACTAGAGGACCTCTATTAGCCAGTGCCATGAAAAAGGGTGTCAGGGGTTGACACTAACGGTTGCCCGAGTGCCCGTGGCAAGTAAATAAAACGTGGAGTTTACTTTCAGGTTGCCCGACGGGCAAGTGCATTCCGTCTTCATTAAATATAAATATTATTGACTATTTATGAGGAACAATGCTACCTTTTTTACAACTAGCAGTTGCACTCATTCTGTGACTGTCGCCACTCTGCAGTTATCGATTGGATTTGTATTAATTTGTTCTACAAGCGCAAACTTTACATATCATATTATATGGACGATTTACTTTTCGTAAATAGGCATGACCTTGGGGTAAGTAGAGCATAACCTGTAGTTGCCCAAATGAGCAAGTGCCTCTGAGACCTTCGTGTAAACCCCTGGATGCGTTTAAAAAAATAGAATTTATATATTCCAACTGTACCAAATGGACACTAACGTGGATGGATGCAAAAATGTGAATTTAGTTGGGACACAGTTGTTTGATTTCTAAACTAACAATATAAAGACAAAGCCAACCACAGTTCCCTGTCCACTCCCTATTTAGTTTTAGAAAACTTTACTGCTACTAGAGTGGGACAGCCTCTCCTTGTTGTTAAAGACATGTTTTGGATACACAAGCTAAAAAGCATGCCGATAGAGGGACCATTTTTTCATGAACACTGTGTGTGCGTCACGCACACACTGGGATTCATGTAAACATCCTCGCATGTGTAATACTAGGCAAGGCAATTTTAATTGTATAGCACATTTCAACAACAAGGTGATTTAGAACATCAAGCAAAGGAAACACAATTATAAAATGACACTAGGATGCATTAAACAAATAACTCAATCAAAGGCAGCAGCAAACAGAAAGGTCTTTAGTTGTGTTTTAAAATAAATAAGAGTGGCAGCAGACCTGCAGTTTTCTGGGAGTTTGTTCCAGATATATGTGGGGCATTAAAACTAAATGCTGCTTATTTTTGATTGTAGGGACAGAAAGTAGACCTTTCCCAGATGAACTGAGAGGTCTGGAAGGTTCATGATATCGTACAAGATCAGAAATGTATTTTGGCCCTAAACCATCTAAAGCTTTATAGACTAACGGTATATTTTGAAATCAATTATTTGACATACATGGAACTATTAATACTGTAGTTGTAGATGTCTACATTCAGAGATGTTTTTTTTCTGTCCTGAAAGTTGTACTTTTATTATATATGTTATATAATATTTCTATGTTAGTCTACTTACAACAGTACACAGTTGGGGATAATCACAGACAATTAAAAATAAAGACATTGATGCCATCATTTATTTTTTCTCAAAATGTGTTTCCATGATGTAGGCATACTCCAAAGTTTCAATGTGAAACTGAGCCACAAATCTTGTGTTTGAGTTTTGGAATGCTGCTATTCTTAATTGTTTGCCTTTTTTTTCCTTATTTTTTTCAACGCAGACCTCAGTTTTGTAGAATGGTATTGTGGAAAAGAGGATACAATGTGCAAAAGCTGCAACTTTATTGTATTTGGACAATTTATTGGAAAAAAGTAAAAAATAAATAAAAAAGTATAACTAATTTTACTGTGTTGCCAATTGTAGACCATGATGGAATAAGCTCTTGTCCAAGTGAGGTGATAACTGACCTGTTTTCCTTGTTCATTCTATCTCTATCCTTATTCCTTACTTGTAAACACGTGATGTGACAAAGAAGTTGGAGTTGAATTGAGAATTGAGTTTTTTTTTATAGAGGGCGCTATTACCCGCAGCAGCTCTGGTCAAATCTACATTCATAAAATAAATGGTCTTCACCGGGTTTAATGAAAGTAGATTAAATTATGCAGTTTGTAATATCTTGTTTACTCAATAAAAATGATTTGTTGGAAGTTGGATCTGTTCGTCTTTTATTTGTATACAATAGCAGCATTATGCTTGTTATGCCTATAATAGCAGCATTATGCCTATCTAACTCCCGAACACAAGAACAGAGTAAAGGGCACTTCCGGGTTCGTTCTACCCCGGGCATGCGCAGATTGCGCATTCTGCTCTGTGATGACGTCGCACGGAAACCTCTGTATTGATCATGGGTTTTTATTTTATTTCTTTATTTTAAATTATGTAATAAAAAGTGACCCAATCTGGAGTCTCTGTATTCTGTAAGGTTTGTCCAAAATATAAAACAATTTGCCTGACGTGACATTAGGTCTGACTCAACTCTATGGTCTAACTTGACGACGCCCTTGAACCTTGCTGATCCGGTCTAGAGCGGATACGGAAACGTTGCGTGCATGTATCGATGTGAAAGTGCAAATGACCGGATACACAGTGGGTGGGCTTTCAGACCTAGAAACCAGTTTTTTTTCCACTGGCGCGAGGTTTGTCCGCCCTATCGCTCGGTAAGCAACACTTTAACTTTATTTTAAGCTTTGCATGATGAAATAATGGTTGGTAAACGGGACACTGCATACATAGAGTTGTGATGACTGCACACAGGTCCACACAACACCACTCCAGGCCGGCGGAGCTATTTAGACGCGGGTCAGGTAAAGTTATCACTGAATCAGTCATGCGAAAAGCTAAGCTATACTATGTAGCCTGCAGTGGTGGAAGAAGTACTCGCATGTTTTACTTAAGTAAAAGTATCAATACTGCTGCAATGTAGAAATACTCTGTTACAAGTACAAGTCCGGAATTCAAAATGTACTTGAGTAAAAGTACAAAAGTATTGGTATCATCATAATGTACTTAAGTACCAAAAGTATAAGTGCTCATAATGTAGAAATTCTACATACATTTTAAAACTTGTGAAATGGGACATTCTACAGTAGACTGTCCCATTTCACAAGTTTTCAAATGTATAAATTGTATAAAAAATCTTTTGAAAATAGCAGATCTACAAGCTCACAATGCGTTGCATATTTTGAGCTTGTAGATCTGCTATTTTCAAGTGGCTGAAATGTATGGGGTTGAAGTGTATAATGTACGTTTTTTAATTAATCAAAATCTGCAAAGTAACTAGTAACTAAAGTTTTCAATTAATTGTTGTGGAGTATAATATTTGCCCCTGAGAAGTAAAAGTACTGAAAATTGGAAATACTCTAGTAAAGTCAAAAATATACCTCAAAATTGTACTTCAGTACAGTACTTGAGTAAATGTACAGTTACTTTACACCACTGGTAATACTACTGAACTGACGCTGGAATTAGCAATGCCAACATTAAACTCCTATCATCACACAAAGCACGATAAAGTGTTGAGTCTCTTCAGCAAATTATTATTCACCACCATTATTCACTATTATTTGATCTCAAAGTGGGGTCCGGGGACTCCCGCAGGGGTCTCTGGGGTCCCCAGCTAAATTAGTTAATAATGTAGCATCAAAATCAGTTTAACAACATTAACTCTATAACATAGCTTATGATTAAAAAAAAATCTGGATGTTTTTTAATGTGGGTGTCTGACATGAAAAACGTTGAGAACCACTGTGTTAAATAGCCTAAGTGTTGACAAACTTTAATCCACTCATGATTGATTTCTTGTCTTGTTTGTAGAAGTAGAACCATGAAGAAAGAGTCACCCCAAAGGAGACACCTGCAGTGCGAACACAACCTGACAGAGGTCAGGAGGATATCCTAAATTCCTAAAACAACTACACAAGCAGAGTAGTGACATCCCACAACAAGATGATCAACTCTACAAAGAGAGGACCTGGCCGTCCTAAAAAGGCTGTTCTACATAGTGGGGTGGAACCAAGCAATAATCAGGAGGATGGGAATGGGCTGATCATAAAATCTACAAAGAGAGGACCTGGCCGCCCTAAAAAGACTAGTGTACAACTTAAGGGGGTTGAATTAAGCAATACTCAGGAGAATGGGAATGGGACGATGATCAAATCTACAAAGAGAGGACCTGGCCGCCCTAAAAATACAGTTCTACATAGTGGGGTGGAACCAAGCAATAATCAGGAGGATGGGAATGGGATGATGATCAAATCTACAAAGAGAGGACCTGGCCGCCCTAAAAAGACTATAGCACAACATGGGGTAGAACTGAGTAATAATCAAGTGATTGGTAATGGGCGGATGATCAAATCTACAAAGAAAGGACCTGGGAGACCTAAAAAGTATATTGTACAACAAAGTGTGGTTGAACTGAGCATTCATCAGAAGAATGAGAATGGGTTGATGATCAAATCTGCAAAGAGAGGACCTGGGCGTCCTAAAAAGACTATTCTACAACCCAGTGGGGTTAAGCTGAGCAATAGTCAGGAGAGTGAGATGAATTTCAAGCAAGTCAAAGAGGAGCCAATAGACCATGAGTTATCTGAATTATTTCCTGTAATACAGAATAGTAAATTGGAATTTGTTAAGAGAGAAAGTGAGCCACATTTAGATGAGGACCACGGGGAAGACGAGGCATCAACAAATTATGAAAGTAAGACACCACACACATTTTGTTCCCTCTTTCATTACTGTCTTTTACATTCCCTCATTAATTGTCTGATCTTCCCCCTCTAGCTGTGCCTGTGCAAATTACTCCAGGTTCCCACCTGTGTCCGTACTGCGCCGTCTCCTTCAAGGACCCCACCTTCCTACAGCAGCATGTCAAATACCATCACCGTGATGAGTACAATGATACAGTCAGACGAAAGTCTTCAAGGCATCCCAAGAAAGTTAAGAGAGAAAGTGAGCCATGTTTAAATGAAGACTATGAAGAAGAGGAGGCACCAATGAACAATGAACGTAAGACACCTCACTGTTAATTGTTTTTTAAGTGAAGTTGTTGAGGGCTTTTTAGTCGTCTCCACTGAGTGGTTTATTTAGCAAAATAACTAGCAAAGTATAACTAAATGCTAAATAAATGTCCATGAGGGAAATTCACTAGGTTGTGAATGTTTTGCACCATACCATTCTTCTCCTGAGTGAGTTCACTCAAAACAGAAATTGACTTTGACATAGTACTAGTAGTAATGGCTTATGTTCCACAGGGAACAAGTAGGATAAAGTAAATGAATAGTACTAGACCATACCCGTCAGGGGATATGAGCACCCAAAGTGTGTCATGATCCGCTTGTTTCACGGATGTGGCAACACCGGCGCTTGTTGCACACACATGATTTGGCAACCCAGGAGCTAGCGAACACGCTAATAAACAGCTGACATTCGGGGAAAGTGAAAAACAGGCTTCGCTGTTCCGTGCACATGGTAACGGTCAAAGCCACTGAGGAGAACCGGGCTGAAGAGATTTTGGGGACAAATACACACACAGACAGACTGGGACAGAGCTTTGTAGAATTATAGTAGTATAGGCCAGGGGATTGAGCAAGTAGAGGTTGACATTATGTTTCAAAAGTGGGGTCCCGATCAACTTTTTTATTCTTTTTCTATTTCATATTTAGTATTCGTTCGAGTCCTGATTTCAATTTAAAGGTGTTGTAAGTTATATTGTAAAAAGTTACAGCCCTATATTCCTATAGTAATCATTGCTTGCTTGATTGATTGATTGATTGATTGAATACTTTATTTAGCAGTTTGCAAAAAAAGCACAGAAAGTACAGTTCGATACAAAGGGATGCTAAAAAGGATTAAACCCAAGAAAGTACTATGGCTTGTTTCCATTGGGGTCCTCTAGTTTCTCCAGCAGCTCCTTTACTTTGTAAACTTGACCAGGGTTGGCTTTGTATTTGGTCACTCTTTTCCCCCCTGTACGTTAAGGGAAATGCAACACGTGAGTTTGTATATCGGTTATTCGGTTATTTTCGCCGATGGTCCCCCTCATAATAGGGATGCTAGGGTTCAAATGGTTAATAAATAGAAAATACATTTTCAGACCATTTTAATCTGATCAGCAGAGCGAACCCATTTATCAGCTTCAAATGTATAGAGTTCCGATTCCAATTTTATCTACCACTTTAATTACTACTCAAATTTCACTTTTTTATCCTGTATGAGTTCTCTCTTGGTTAAAATTTGTATCTAGACTCTATTACTAAAGAGCTGGACAGACAGGGAACCCCTTCTTACTGAACACTCATATCTATAGCAGTGATTATTACTATTGGAACATACAACTATTTAACACTTACTTGAACAATATCAATATCACTTTCACCCCCTTTAACAGGTTGATACTACTGTGTCACTGTAAAAAAAACGAAACAAAAACAACGCAAAATCCAGCTAGATGATTAATTTAATGACCACATTAAATGATGACTGGCTGCATTATGTTAAACACAATCCCCCCCGCACGCACGCACGCACACACATATGGAGTTACATTTGTGTCTTTATTAACCAAACAAAAGAAAAACATTTGAGAGAGAAAAAATATAAACAGAGCAAAGAATAGTTTTGAATGAAAACGAATTAAAACAGCAAGCAAAAAATAATAATTTGTAAGCAAAGGAAATTATATAAACAGAAAAACATTTTTTTTTAATTAAAACAAATTAAAAACGCAATCAAAAAAATATATTTGCAAGCAAAAAAATATAAGATTTGAAAGAAAATAAAAAAGAATTGAGAACAAAACTTAAAATTCAAGAGTAAAAAAATAAGGAAAAACTGTTTAAACTACATAAAACAAAATACTTAGTAAAATGTTTGGGTAATAAAATGTGTTGTGCTAAATAAAATGTTTCTAATGTTTTTTTCCTCATTTGCGAAAGAAAGTTGTTTTTTTCTGATTGCAAAATGCCTTCTCTCTCAAAACTTATGTCTTTGGTCTCGATTTTTTTTTCTCTCACTTGGATTTTTTTGTGTGAGGGGTTAAAGTTCAGAAGGCGGGTCCTACGCTGATAGATGTAAGACACCTCTCCATTGGTTACTTGGAGTCTGAGTGACAGCTCCCCCTTCCTTATGTAGTTTGTTGAATGCAGGGATGGAGGTGTGTTACGGCCAGCATGGTTTTTTGATTGATTGAATTATTAGCAGTTTGCAAAAAAAACTAAAAAACATGAAAGTATAATGCAAGGTCAGCTAAGAGTATTTAAAACCCAAGAAAGATGACTTGTTTCCATTGGGGTCCTTTGTACTCAATTCATAGAGACATTTAATGACAGACAGATATACACTACTATGCAAAACATCATAAAAACTAAAACCAAAAAAATATGTACAGTAAACAGTTTGAGTAAACAGATTGATGGAATACTTTATTAACAGTAGGATACAGAGGTACAATTGTACAATGATTGTTATAAGGATAACACAAAAAGGCTTGTTTCCATTGTGGTCCTCTGGGACTGAGGTCAGAGCTCCATCCCAGCTCTGGGCGCTACACTATTCGTTACAATACTGAGCATTTTAGGCTATTAGCAATTCAGATGATTCCCTAATGTTAGGTTTCTGTTCTACTTACAGTTTGTGATCTGTATTTAAAATTGTTGTATTGTTGTTACTGTTATAGTAGGCCAGTGGTTCCCAAACTTGGGATCGGGACCCTCAGAGGGGGTCCCCAGATTAGCTTAATGGGCAACATTGTTTTCTCTCTCAACAGTAAACAAACCAACATATACAGTATAAGTGTATACAGGGTAACACATTTCTAAAGTGACAATTTAATGACTTTTAAGACCTTTTTAAAGGCATTGTGCGCTTGTTGTTCGGCTATTTTCACTATTTATCTGTGGAAACGAGTCAAACTAAATCTAATGCCTACAATTTCAAGTGCTTGTCAGGGTGGGTGGTCCCCAGTTCAAGTATGATTATTTTGGGGGGTCCCCAGTTCAAATATGATTATTTTAGGGATTCACAGCCTGAAACATTTGGGAACCCTTGAAGTTATAAAATAAAGCTACATTATTTTATGTTATATTCGTTATTCTAATTAAGGCAAGGCTGAAGTGACTGGCCTACTGGCCAGGCCCATTCCAGATAGACTGCTTTGGAAACATTTCGTCTGATAGTGTGCTTACTTTATGATTAAATGCCACATGCATTTTTTCAACCTGCCAACCTTAAATTCTAACAAATGCAGTTCTAACTTAGTATGCAGAAGCACTTTTTGTTTTGGCATTCTCGTCCAGCATTTCAGTATACACAGACAAGGCCTAATTTGAGCAGAAATCTATTTATCCAACATTGACTTTCCTATAATTAGCATAAACTGCATTCGAAGGTCAAATTAACAGATATAGCAATTCACAATGTATACATACAACTACATTTTCAGTGAATTGTTTATTAAAAGACATTTTAACCAAAATGTGGGCTATATCGCATGCCATCGTATGCTAACCCTAACATCGACAATTAACACCGATTTACAAATGGTCTGAGTTTATATTATATTTCCCAAATCCATCTGTGTGAATGTGGTAAAAGCTGTTGTAGAACTTGTTACTTGGGTTCACATAAACTTTAAACACTGTGACACACTTGCCATTTGTAGAGCAGTTGTAGAGCTGATTTGAAAGAAGAAAAACATTTTAAAACAGTTACACTGCCAGTGCCCTTAAGAAGTGCAATCATTTCAAACGTTAGGGAGGGTAAGTGATTTTCTTTTGTTAAAATAAGTGTTAAATAGCTCTAAATTTTATCCAATCAGGATAGAGACCTCAGTCAAGATACAGAAGTGAAATTGGAAGTGATGACACAAATAAATGAGCAGACAAAATTGGACCTGAAACACTTTTAAAATGGGTTAGGGTAAGAGGTTCATAATCTGCCAAGTTTTCCTTTAAGTTTGTATCCTTAACACGAGTAAAAATTGACAATGGACTGGAGTAAGAAAGTGACAATGTACAGTTATTTACAAGTTACACTCTGTCAAAGCTTGCACCGTTAATGTCCGAAACCAAGTTGGTCTTAAAAGACTCGTAATCTTCAAGGTGGGCTGTTGGAAGTGTTACAAGCACTAACAATGGGATAACAAACAGTGTGGCCTGGCCTGTGGACTAGACAGTTGTGGTCAACTATTTTGAATTTCTTTCTCTCCGACACCAGCAAATGCCTGTGTCCCTGCCCAGTCAGCCACTGCATCACCATGAGCACAGAGGGTCTCTCTCCCTCAGCCGCATCTTCTGGTTGTACATCTTAGAAAGGACAAAAGATCAACATCTGAAGTAACAAGTTTCAAAGCTTAAAAAAATATACCAATAAACGTAAAGAGAGCAATTATGTTAAACTCATGCACAAGAATCACCAATAAAATACACAGCGGACCAAATATGATTATGAACGGAAACTGTATTATTTGTCTGACAGTCCGATATCCAGATAATGAAATTGTGTTGTGCTACTGACAAGATACACTACGATCACTTGAGAACATTGCTTGCCCTGTACCCGGTTAGTTAGTGGCCCCACTTCTTCTCTTTATGAAAACAAACAAGAAACTACGGAGCTTGCAGAAAAACTAATTTCACCCACTGTTTTACACCTGTAAACCTGTGATTTGACAATAAAGATGATTGTGACAAAGATTATTCTGATTCTAAAATCGGTTAAAATCTGGGTATATTATGTGCTGTATGAGTGTAGGACAGGGTTTCTCAAAGTGGGTGCCGCAAGGGGTGCCGCAAAATACTTTGATAATGTTTGGAATGTATCAATATCACTTCAGTTTAACACTTAGAACCGCTACTCTTAATAAAACGGACTTGAGGTGCACTGTACTTGGCTTACGAATGCTTAAGTCAGGGGTCTGAGGGTCCGTCACCGTAACGGTGGGGGCCCTCAGAGTTACGACGGGGGGCTACCAAATTCATGTTTTTTTTACATTAACCACTTGAACCCTAGCATCCCTGCCTACACTGAAGAGAACTTTAGCCAAAAATAGCAGATCTACAAGCTCACAGCACCTCGCACTGCAAGCTTGTAGATCTGCTATTTTTGGGAACGTTGTTTGGTGTAGAGGGAAAAAAGAGCAGACCAAGTACAGAGTGAAAGGTCAAGTTTACTAAGTATTTGAGGGCTGAAGTAGTTAAATGTCTGAAAATACACATTAACATGAATCCAACATGACAGTGTCTGTCAAACAAGTCTATGAAGCTATCTATGAAATATATGAAAAAGCTTAATCTTAATTTTATACAGTATGTATTGGGGGCCCTGCTTATCTTTCTCTGGCTTAAGTTTCATACTCATTTGGGTTCCCAGAACAACAATTATGTCAATATATAAACAGTTACGCAAACGTCAGAATGTACCTGTTTGGATGCGTCGTAGTTGAGAGCCTAGCACACTGAGCTGCACTTTTAATTTACTCAATGATAATATTTGCATCACATGACGCAAAAAAAATTGCAGCACATCACAATAAGAGCATAAACTAACGTTAGATGATTGACCTGGTAACTGGAGTAGCTACATAATATACATGCAACGACATGCTGCAGGCTGGCAATAGCCGTTGGATGCGCGAGTGACGGCCACTAGCAGCACAATAATGTATTTTAACTTACTACATCTTATATCATTAAATTAAATAAAGTTGCCATAGGCCTAATATGTGAAAAAGTTAAAAGGAGGGAAGTTAAAATACTTACGCACTGACTATCTGTCAAAGTTTCGCAGCACAAAAATCTGCCACAGCTGGAGAAATGTACTGGGAGCCGGAGTGGAATGTTGTTGTTGTTGGCTGGGACTGGGAGGGGAAAGTTTTCAAGCTGTAACTCAGACTCCGAGTGACCAATGGAGAGGTGTCTTACATCTATCAGCGTAGGACCCGCCTTCTGAACTTTAACCCCTCACACACAAAAATCCAAGAGAGAGAAAAAAGAATCGAGACCAAAGACATAGGTTTTGAGAGAGAAGGCATTTTGCAATCAGAAAAAAACAACTTTCATTCGCAAATGAGGAAAAAAAACATTAAAAACATTTTATTTAGCACAACACATTTTATTACCCAAACATTTTACTAAGTATTTTGTTTTATGTAGTTTTAACAGTTTTTCATTATTTTTTTACTCTTGAATTTTAAGTTTTGTTCTAAATTATTTTTAATTTTCTTTCAAATCTTGTATTTTTTTGCTTGCAAATATTATTTTTTTTATTGCGTTTTTAATTTGTTTTAATTAAAAATATTTTGTTGTTCTGTTTATATAATTTCCTTTGCTTACAAATTATTATTTTTTGCTTGCTGTTTTAATTCGTTTTCATTCAAAACTATTCTTTGCTCTGTTTATATTTTTTCTCTCTCAAATGTTTTTCTTTTGTTTGGTTAATAAAGACACAAATGTAACTCCATACACACACACACACACACACACACACAAACACAGAAATAATGCAAACATGGACTTATAGTTTTATCTTTTGTCTCCCTTTTTTCACTTAATTACTGTTTTACATTCCATAATTAATCGTCTGCTCTTCTCTCTCTAGCTGTGCCTGGGCAAATGACGGCAGATTCCCACCCATGTCCATACTGCAGCGTTGGCTTCACAGACCCCACCTTCCTACAGCAGCATGTAAAGTACCATCATCCTGATGAGTACACTGATGCAGTCAGACAACTGTCTTCAAAGCTCCAGTTCAAAAAGGAAGGCGTGTACAGTTGTCCTCAGTGTGATTGTACCTTTCACACTCCAGGACAGCTAAGTCTTCATAAAAACAAGGCACATCTCACTGCTCCTCCTAAGAAAAAAAACACATGTCCAGTCTGTGCTTGCAGTTTTGATTACCTGAGGAACCTGAGGAATCACTGCAGGAGCTGGCATGACATGGCTGTCCACATGCACAAGGGACATCTCCGTTGCTCCAACTGCAGGAGAAGCTTCAAGAAGTCCTGGGGCCAGGGCCCTCACCATTGTGTAGGTAGAAAAACCAAAATAATATTCGCTCATCCTGATTTTACAAAGCCAGTATCACTCGTTGTAGGCGTGAATTGTCAAGTGTGTGGCAAGACGGTGAGAGACCCCCACAGTCTTAAGAATCACATGTACCTGCACACCAACGAGAAGCCTCATGCCTGCAAAGAGTGCGGTAAGGCCTGGAGAGATTCTGGTTCGCTCCGTAAGCACATGTTTATACACACAGGAATCAAAAAGTATGAATGTGAAGTGTGTAAGAAAAGGTTTACAGAGGCAAAAATTCTACGTCAACACATGATCGTGCACACAGGTGAGAAGGCGTTTTCCTGCCCCGAATGTGGAAAGGCTTTCGGCCTAAAGCAGGCTCTAACCAAACACAGACAGAAGATACATTTCCCATCAGGGGAATCATTTAATTGTTCTGAGTGTGGAAAATGCTTCAGTAGCAAAGAGAATGTGAAGAATCACATGAGGATCCATTTTAAGACATATCAGTGCAGCGAATGTGGACTAAAAGCAGTCAGTTTGGCGGTTTTGAAGGTCCACATGCGCAAACACACAGGAGAACGGCCTTACCAATGTAAGGACTGTGGCAAGAACTTCAAACGCATAAATCACTTGGTCAACCACCAGCGGACCCACACGGGTGAGAAACCCTTTAAATGCGACCAGTGCGAGTCAAGCTTCGCTCAGTCAGGAGACCTTACCACACACAAGAGAAGAAAACACACAGGGGAAAAGCCCTATGTTTGTACCATTTGTTATCGTGGGTTCTCTGTCAAAGGGTCACTGGACATACACAGCGCAATTCACTCAGATGAACGTCCATATGAATGCGATGAGTGCGAGAAAACCTTTCGCTGGAAAACGGGGCTGAAGTCACACAAGAGGCAGGTCCATATGTGTAAGAGACCGTATCAATGCCTTTATTGTGGCGGTCGGTTCAAACGCACCGATCATCTGAAGCTTCATCATGGCAGATGTGTAAAAAGGAAAATGTGAATGAAGAGAGTTGCTGTATTACAAATGTCTGTCTACTCAGTCCTGACTGATGGGAGGGAGGTCATTCCACAGTTTGGGAGCTGGGAGGGAGAAAGGGTGTCAGGGGTTGACACTAACGGTTGCCCGAGTGCCCGTGGCAAGTAAATATAACGTGGAGTTTGCTTTCAGGTTGCCCGACGGGCAAGTGCATTCCGTCTTCATTAAATATAAATATTATTGACTATTTATGAGGAACAATGCCACCTTTTTTACAACTAGCAGTTGCACTCATTCTGTGACTGTCGCCACTCGGCAGCGATTGGATTTGTATTAATTAATTTCTACAAGCGCAAACTTAACATATCATTTTATATGGACGATTTAATTTTCGTAAATAGGCATGACCTCCAACTGTACCAAATGGACACCAACGTGGATGGATGCAAAAATGAGAATTTAGTTGGGACGCAGTTGTTTGATTTCTAAACAAACAATATAAAGACAAAGCCAACCACAGTTCCCTGTCCACTCCCTATTTAGTTTTAGAAAACTTTACTGCGACAGCCTCTCCTTGTTGTTTAAGACATGTTTTGCATACACAAGCTAACAAGCATGCCGATAGAGGCACCATTTTTTCATGAACACTGTGTGTGTGCGTCACGCACACACTGGGATTCATGTAAACATTCTTGCATGTGTAATACTTGGCAAGGCAATTTTATTTGTATAGCACATTTCAACAACAAGGTGATTTAGAACATCAAGCAAAGGAAACACAATTATAAAATGACATAAGGATGTATAAAACAAATAACTCAATCAAAGGCAGCAGCAAACAGAAAGGTCTTTAGTTGTGTTTTAAAATAAATAAGAGTGGCAGCAGACCTGCAGTTTTCTGGGAGTTTGTTCCAGATATATGTGGAGCATTAAAACTAAATGCTGCTTATTTTTGATTGTAGGGACAGAAAGCAGACCTTTCCCAGATGAACTGAGAGGTCTGGAAGGTTCATGATATCGTACAAGATCAGAAATGTATTATGGCCCTAAACCATCTAAAGCTTTATAGACTAACAGTAGTATTTTGAAATCAATTATTTGACATACATGGAACTATTAATACTGTAGTTGTAGATGTATGCATTCAGAGATGTTTTTTTTCTGTCCTGAAAGTTGTACTTTTATTATGTTTGTGATGCAATGAAAATATTTCTATGTTAGTCCAACAGTACACAGTTTTTTCTCAAAATGTGTTCGCATGACGTAGGCATACTCCAAAGTTTCAATGTGAAACTGAGCCACAAATCTTGTGTTTGAGTTTTGGAATGCTGCTATTCTTATTTTTTTGCCTTTTTTTTCTCCTTTTTTTCAACGCAGACCTCAGTTTTGTAGAATAGTATTGTGGAAAAGCTGCAACTTTATTGTATTTGGACAATTTATTGGAAAAAAGTAGAAAAAAAATAAATAAGAACTAATTTTACTGTGTTGCCAATTGTAGTCCATGATGGAATAAGCTCTTGTCCAAGTGAGGTGATAACTGACCTGTTTTCCGTGTTCATTCTATCCTTATTCCTTACTTGTAAACACGTGATGTGACAAAGAAGTTGGAGTTGAATTGAGAATTGAGTTTTTTTTTAATTAAGTTAAAGTATAAAAAGGTAAAGGGGGGGGGGGGGGGGGGTTATTGATTGAAAATCTATGGTTGCTTTTCTTGGTGTGCTTGTTTCCTCTACCTCATTGTGTGACTTTACCTGATAATAAACTACATGGGCTGAAACACCAGAGATGTCTATTTTTGTTTGTTTTTTTTTAATAAAAAGTGACCCAATCTGGAGTCTCTGTATTCTGTAAGGTTTGTCCAAAATATAAAACAATTTGCCTGACGTGACATTAGTAGGTCTGACTCAACTCTATGGTCTGACTTGACGACGCCCTTGAACCTTGCTGATCCGGTCTAGAGCGGATACGGAAACGTTGCGTGCATGTATCGATCGATGTGAAAGTGCAAATGACCGGCGGATACACACTGGGTGGGCTTTCAGACCTAGAAACCAGTTTTTTTCCACTGGCGCGAGGTTTGTCCGCCCTATCGCTCGGTAAGCAACACTTTAACTTTATTTTAAGCTTTGCATGATGAAATAATGGTTGGTAAACGGGACACTGCACACATAGAGTTATTATGACTGCACACACACAGGTCCACACAACAACACTCCAGGCCGGCGGAGCTATTTAGACGCGGGTCAGGTAAAGTTATCACTGAATCAGTCATGCGAAAAGCTAAGCTATACTATGTAGCCTGCAGTGGTGGAAGAAGTACTCGCATGTTTTACTTAAGTAAAAGTATCAATACTGCTGCAATGTAGAAATACTCTGTTACAAGTACAAGTCTGGAATTAAAAATGTACTTGAGTAAAAGTACAAAAGTATTAGTATCATCATAATGTACTTACCAAAAGTATAAGTGCTCATAATGTAGAAATTCTACATACATTTTTAAAACTTGTGAAATGGGACATTCTACAGTAGACTGTCCCATTTCACAAGTTTTCAAATGTATAAATTGTATAAAAAATCTTTTGAAAATAGCAGATCTACAAGCTCACAATGCGTCGCATATTGTGAGCTTGTAATCTGCTATTTTCAAGTGGCCGAAATGTATGGGGTTGAAGTGTATAATGTAAGTTTTCAATTAATTGTAGTGGAGTATAAGTATAATAATTGCCCCTGAGAAGTAAAAGTACTGAAAATTGGAAATACTCTAGTAAAAATATACCTCAAAATTGTACTTCAGTACAGTACTTGAGTAAATGTACTTAGTTACTTTCACTGCAACTGAACTGACGCTGGAATATCATCACACGAATTGTTGAGTCTCTTCAGAAAATTATTATTCACCACCATTATTCACTATTATTTGATCTCAAAGTGGGGTCCGGGGACTCCCACAGGGTTCTCTGGGGTCCCCAGCTAAATTAGTTAATAATGTAGCATCAAAATCAGTTTAACAACATTAACTCTAGTCTATTACATAGCTTATGATTTAAAAAAAAATCTAGATGTTGTTTTTTAAGAACAATGCATCTTGTATGGTGGTCCCTGGCACAATCTTTTCAGATGGGGGTCTGCGTCCAGATGCATATTAATGTGGGTGTTCTTGACATGAAAAACGTTGAGAACCACTGTGTTAAATAGCCTAAGTGTTGACAAACTTTAATCCACTCATGATTGATTTCTTGTCTTGTTTGTAGAAGTAGAACCATGAAGAATGAGTCACCCCAAAGGAGACACCTGCAGTGCGAACACAACCTGACAGAGGTCATGAGGATATCCTAAATTCCTAAAACAACTACACAAGCAGAGTAGTGACATCCCACAACAAGATGGTCAACTCTACAAAGAGAGGACCTGGTCGTCCTAAAAAGGCTGTTCTACATAGTGGGGTGGAACCAAGCAATAATCAGGAGGATGGGAATGGGCTGATCATAAAATCTACAAAGAGAGGACCTGGCCGCCCTAAAAAGACTAGTGTACAACATAGTGGAGTTGAATTGAGCAATAATCAGGATGATGGGAATGGGCTGATGATGAAATCTCCAAAGAGTGGACATGTCCACCCTAAAAATACAGTTCTACATAGTGGGGTGGAACCAAGCAATAATCAGGAGGATGGGAATGGGATGATGATCAAATCTACAAAGAGAGGACCTGGCCGCCCTAAAAAGACTATAGCACAACATGGGGTAGAACTGAGTAATAATCAAGTGATTGGTAATGGGCGGATGATCAAATCTACAAAGAAAGGACCTGGGAGACCTAAAAAGTATATTGTACAACAAAGTGTGGTTGAACTGAGCATTCATCAGAAGAATGAGAATGGGTTGATGATCAAATCTGCAAAGAGAGGACCTGGGCGTCCTAAAAAGACTATTCTACAACCCAGTGGGGTTAAGCTGAGCAATAATCAGGAGAGTGAGATGAATTTCAAGCAAGTCAAAGAGGAGCCAATAGACCATGAGTTATCTGAATTATTTTCTGTAATACAGAATAGTAAATTGGAATTTGTTAAGAGAGAAAGTGAGACACATCTAGATGAGGACCACGGGGAAGACGAGGCATCAACAAATGATGAAAGTAAGACACCACACATATTTTGTTCCCTCTTTCATTACTGTCTTTTACATTCCCTCATTAATTGTCTGATCTCCCCCCTCTAGCTGTGCCTGTGCAAATTACTCCAGGTTCCCACCTGTGTCCGTACTGCGCCGTCTCCTTCAAGGACCCCACCTTCCTACAGCAGCATGTCAAATACCATCACCGTGATGAGTACAATGATACAGTCAGACGAAAGTCTTCAAGGCATCCCAAGAAAGTTAAGAGAGAAAGTGAGCCATGTTTAAATGAAGACTATGAAGAAGAGGAGGCACCAATGAACAATGAACGTAAGACACCTCACTGTTAATTGTTTTTTAACTGAAGTTGTTGAGGGCTTTTTAGTCATCTCCACTGAGTGGTTTATTTGGTAATGTCCGTCACTGATGACACATAACATGACACTATAGATAGTTCATTTAAAGCAAACTAGCAAAGTATAACTAAATGCTAAATAAATGTCCATGAGGGAAATTCACTAGGTTGTGAATGTTTTGCACCATACCATTCTTCTCCTGAGTGAGTTCACTCAAAACAGAAATTGACTTTGACATAGTAGTAGTAATGGCTTATGTTCCACAGGGAACAAGTAGGATAAAGTAATTAATAGTACTAGACCATACCCGTTGGGGGATATGAGCACCCAAAGTGCGTCATGGTCCGCTTGTTTCACGGATGTGGCAACACTGGCGCTTGTTGCACGTACATGATTTGGCAACCCGGGAGCTAGCGAACACACAAATAAACAGCTGACATTCGGCATTCGGGGAAAGTGAAAAACGGACTTCGCTGTTCCGTGCACATGGTAATGGTCAAAGCCACTGAGAAGAACCGGGCAGAAGAGATTTTGGGGACAAACACACACACAGACAGACGGGGACAGAGTTTTGTAGAATTAAAATAGTATAGGCCAGGGGATTGAGCAAGTAGAGGTTGACATTATGTTTCAAAAGTGGGTGGTCCCGATCAACTTTTTTATTCTTTTTTTTCATATTTAGTATTCGTTCGAGTCCTGATTTCAATTTAAACGTGTTGTAAGTTATATTGTAAACGGTTACAGCCCTATATTCCTATAGTAATCATTGCTTGCTTGATTGATTGATTGATTGATTGATTGATTGAATACTTTATTTAGCAGTTTGCAAAAAAAGCACAAAAAGTACAGTTCTATACAAAGGGATGCTAAAAAGGATGAAACCCAAGAAAGCACTATGGCTTGTTTCCATTGGGGTCCTGTGTATTCAATTAATTAAAACATGTAGTGACAGACAAATAAAAGATATGCTATATTGTAGAGTGTTAATAGTGTTAGTGTCAATAACACGGGTCTCTTTGTTTCTCCAGCAGCTCTCTTTACTTTGTAAACTTGACCAGGGTTGGCTTTGTATTTGGTCACTCTTTTTTCCCCTGTACATTAAGGGAAGTGCAACACGTTGTGAGTTTGTATATCGGTTATTTTCGCCGATGGTCCCCCTCATAATAGGGATGCTAGGTTTCAAATGGTTAATAAATAGAAAATACATTTTCAGACCAATTTAATCCGATCAGCAGAGCGAACCCATTTATCAGCTTCAAATTTATAGTGTTCCGATTCCAATTTTATCTACCACTTTAATTACTACTCAAATTTCACTTTTTTATCCTGTATGAGTTCTCTCTTGGTTAAAATTTTTATCCAGACTTGAAAATGTATTTTCTTATTACTAAAGAGCTGGACAGACAGGGAACCCCTTCTTACTTAACACTCATATCTATAGCAGTGATTACTATTGGAACATACAACTATTTAACACTTACTTGAACAATATCGATATCACTTACACCCCCTTTAACAGCTTGATACTACTGTGTCACTGTAAAAAAACGAAACAAAAACGCAAAATCCAGCTAGATAATTAATTTAATGACCACATTAAATGATGACTGACTGCATTATGTTAAACACAATCCCCCCCACGCGCGCGCACACACACATAGAAATAATGCAAACATGGACTTATAGTCTTATCTTTTGTCTCCCTTTTTTCACTTAATTACTGTTTTACATTCCATAATTAATCGTCTGCTCTTCTCTCTCTAGCTGTGCCTGTGCAAATGACGGCAGATTCCCACCCATGTCCATACTGCACCTTAGGCTTCACAGACCCCACCTTCCTACAGCAGCATGTAAAGTACCATCATCCTGATGAGTACACTGATGCAGTCAGGCAACTGTCTTCAAAGCTCCAGTTCAAAAAGGAAGGCGTGTACAGTTGTCCTCAGTGTGATTGTACCTTTCACACTCCAGCACAGCTAAGTCTTCATAAAAACAAGGCACATCTCACTGCTCCTCCTAAGAAAAAACACACATGTCCAGTCTGTGCTCGCAGTTTTGATTACCTGAGGAACCTGAGGAATCACTGCAGGAGCTGGCATGACATGGCTGTCCACATGCACAAGGGACATCTCCGTTGCTCCAACTGCAGGAGGAGCTTCAAGAAGTCCTGGGGCCAGGGCCCTCACCATTGTGTAGGTAGGAAAACCAAAATAATATTCGCTCATCCTGATTTTACAAAGCCAGTATCCCTCGTTGTAGGCGTGAATTGTCAAGTGTGTGGCAAGACGGTGAGAAACCCCCAAAGTCTTAAGAATCACATGTACCTGCACACCAACGAGAAGCCTCATGCCTGCAAAGAGTGCGGCAAGGCCTGCAGAGATGTTGGTTCGCTCCGTGCGCACATGTTTATACACACAGGAATCAAAAAGTATGAATGTGAAGTGTGCAAGAAAAGGTTTACACACTCAGCAATTCTACGTCAACACATGATCGTGCACACAGGTGAGAAGGCGTTTTCCTGCCCCGAATGTGGAAAGGCTTTCGGCTACAAGCAGGCTCTAACCAAACACAGACAGAAGATACATTTCCCGTCACCGTCAGAGGAATCATTTAATTGTTCTGAGTGTGGAAAATGCTTCAGTAGCAAAGAGAAGGTGAAATATCACATGAGGATCCATTTTAAGACACATCAGTGCAGCGAATGTGGACTAAAAGCAGTCAGTTTGGGGGTTCTGAAGGTCCACATGCGCAAACACACAGGAGAGCGGCCTTACCAATGTAAGGACTGTGGCAAGAACTTCAAACGCATATATCACTTGGTCAACCACCAACGGACCCACACGGGTGAGAAACCCTATAAATGTGACCAGTGTGAGTCAAGCTTTGCTCAGTCAGGAGACCTTACCAAACATAAAAGAAGACACACAGGGGAAAAGCCCTATGAGTGTACTATTTGTTATCACAGGTTTGTTGTCAAAGCGTCACTGGACCTACACAGCGCAATTCACTCAGATGAACGTCCATATGAATGCGATGAGTGCGAGAAAACCTTTCGCTTGAAAACGGGGCTGAAGTCACACAAGAGGCAGGTCCATATGTGTAAGAGACCGTATCAATGCCTTTATTGTGGCGGTCGGTTCAAACGCACCGATCATCTGAAGCTTCATCATGGCAGATGTGTAAAAAGGAAAATGTCAGAAAACCTGAGTGAATGAAGGGAGTCGCTGTTAAACAAAAGTTTTGAGGGACAAGTTTTTCTATTCAGTCCTGACCGACGGAAGGGAGGCCATTTCACAGTTTGGGAGCCAGAAGGGAAAGTCTTTGAGCATGGCCTGGTTGTCATGGGGGTGGGTGGGATAGTTGACCTCTATTAGCTGCCTAGCCGGTGCCATACAAAAAGGGTGTTATGCATTCAGAAAATAAAATTGAGGTATATTCCAAATGGACACTAGTGTGTGAATTTAGATGGTGACTCAGTTTTTGATTGCTAAACAAATGGCATAAAGACAAAGCCAACCACTGTCCACTGTTAATTTTGTTGGTTTAATTTAGTGCTGCTAGAGAAGACAGCCTCTCCAAGTTGTTGTACACAAGCTAAAAAGCATGCAGCCACAAGGAGTTATGGTGTTTCTCGTATTAACTTCATGAGCCCTTCTAGTCGATTGTCTTTGGTGTTTTTGTTTTTGTTTTGTTGTTTCTGTCTACTGGGATTCATGTAACATCCTGGCATTTTTAACACTAATGTTATTCGAGAGGAGTTTCTTTTTTTTCTATGCTAATATTTGTGCTTGTATTATGTGTTACGTCTATAAAATGATAATGTTAACATGTTGGTGTACTTCCCACTACACAGATGGGGATGATCAGAGGCAATTAAAAAAAAGGCCATTATGTTTTCATAGTGCTCTTAAGGTATCATCTCAAAATCCATTACCCTGCTGTGGCCCAAACTTTGAATATGAAACAGAGCCACATGTCTTACATTTTTGTTTTTTGAATGGCAATATTTCTTGTTCTTAACAGACCTCAATATTGTAGAATAGTATTGTTTAAAGAGCAGTATAAAATGTGGAAAAGCTGAGACTTTATTGTATTTGGTCACTTTGTTGGAAAGATTGTAATTGTGTAAGTTGTGTTGGACTCAACTGTCAGACATAAGTTCCGATGATGATTGTAGGAAATATAAAAAATGTATCAAGGTGATTTGGTTGAACTATTTTCTTTGTCTTTTTTATTATTTATATATATTTTGTATTAATATCTCCATTTTAAACCTTACTGCTTGCTAGTATAATCAGTATGGGAAAGTAAGTATAGTTTATTGCTTTTAAAAGATAACGTAAAAAAGGTAAAGCAGGGCTACTATTAATCTCTCCATTGAAAACCTTGTTGCTTTTATTGATGTACCTGTTTCCTCTACCTCATATGTACTATATCTAATAACAAACTACATATTGAAACACATCAGACTACTGAAGTTATGTTTTAATTCAAATAAATGACGTAACACAATCTGCACGCTCTGTTGTTTATAAATACAATGTATACATATGCCTGTCTGATATCTCTAGGTCTAGCTTAATGGCACCAAAGCCTAAGGCATGAGCTTTTCTTCTGCCCTGTACTGTCCCTGCCTTTCCTAGTGATCCTTATGTTGATAAATGATTTCACAATTTCAGATTGCCTTCTAAAACAAACTAATACGTTCTCACCAAATGTGTTCTATTGCTTTCACTTGGGCTTCTTTTCACACCACAAGGGCATATTTCCCCCTGATGGTAAGGTGTAGTTGTCAGAAATTCTTGCTCACATTCATTTACACCCTAGGTATGCATCACTAGGACAACAGGCCTGTCTGGGTCAATTCAGAGGGAATTGGCCTATTATTTTTATGTCCGCGATTACGAGGACACCGCAGTAACTGCTACTCGGGCACGGATAACAAAGATGTATTTAGGGCCAAATAATATTGAGTGTACCTTTGTTTAAAGCGGGAATCAATACTTCTTAAAGCGTGTCCATTTTTCATTTAGCCGCGTCATGTCTGTTGCAAAGGAGGGGCAGAGAGATGAATGGGGTGGATCTTCTAATTCCCCCCCTCTGTTGCAGTTATCATAATTGTTGAACAACCACGGTTTTTAAAGATCGGGGCTTCTGGAGAGGCAGGCCACACAAAGAAAGTTAATAGATTTAGAAAATTGAGATGGATTGTGCAGCAGACGTTTTTGGAATGTTCCATCGGCTTGGCAGGCAGATGGACAAATATGATGTAGGACCGGTGTGTGTGTTGTGGGGGGGGGTCCATTGATAGAAGTGATACACACATGACTACAGCACAGAAAGCATCCTAAGAGATAAAGGTATTATTGTTGAGCCTTTGTATTTCTTTCATTGTTTATTGGGGTGATAGCCGGATATGTCACTGTTTGAGGGCCAGATCAGCCATAATGCAGATGAGTTGGCTGCTGAATTGGCCCTGAAAGGCCGTAAACGAAGCCGTGGCAGTTCCTCTCTCAAGGCACCAGGGGGAAACCAATAGCTGTAGAAAGCATGTTTAAGGAAGGATCAGGAAATCTGTCTCCTTTCATTCAGATTCAAGAAGTAGAACTTTACCTGTTTTTGTAATGTGTCTGTATAATGAGGGGAACATAGTACATCATGTTAAGAACGTAGACCATGGTGAATTTTCTGTCTCTTTGTCCACAGTAAATTTGCATCGCCCTCTACGTTTGTGCGGCTATACTCCATTATTTCGTTTTTAACCCGTTGGCTGGTATACCTCACAAGGACCAGTGAGCTGTGCACCTTTTTGTAACCAGGAATGTAGACCATGTCACACAGGCAAACTCATGTGCAGCTACTATAGGCTACTTGTCAAATAGTTATTCTGATTCTTCTGATATGAAATAAGGAACCTGGTGTGTGTGACCCGTAGACTGAGATCACAGGACTGCCTTTTATTTTCACACTATGGGAACATCATACATTTCCATCAGAAACGTCCAGTGTTACTCCAGCTGATAATGCTCCCTGTATATCACCCCCTGACCCCATCATTTGTTGTGGTGAAGGGAGCTTTTAGAACCTCTAGAGGATATTTACAACAGCACCATGTCTCTCGTCCACACAGACATATGTGTTCATCCGTTTTTGATATTGGTCATTGTATTCACATTTGGACGCATTCAGACCTTTCTCAGCTCCTCAAAAGACTTCCAATTTTCCCCCTCTCCGTGTCCAATTTTCCATAATATTCAGATCATTATGGTGTGATGCTTTACTTCCCTGCACTCAGTATTTTCCCTCCTCTGTTCTTCTATTTTCCTTCAGTCTATACATATACTGTGTGTGTGTGTGTGTGTGTGTGTGTGTGTGTGTGTGTGTGTGTGTGTGTGTGTGTGTGTGTGTGTGTGTGTGTGTGTGTGTGTGTGTGTGTGTGTGTGTGTGTGTGTGTGTGTGTGTGTGTGTGTGCATATTTTTTGTGCGTGTGTGCATGTACACACAGTATATCAGATGTATTTGCAATGCTCTACTACACTCTATGCATGTCTACAATAACGTTATGTTTCATCGGTGCAGATATTGTTGGACTAAGATGTCTGTGAGTACTGCAAATCATCAACAAATCGAAACATAAAACCTAACATTTATTTAGCCTTCTCATCCCAATGCCAAATGGCAAAGGCATTTTCAATCTGTCCCCTTCGCTGAGACGCTGACAGGCAGTTGGTAGTCTTTTAGGATATAGTCTGGGAAAAAAATTGAATTACCCCCCATATTGGATCTTATAAAGTCCAGTTGTGTCCTGTGTCGTGTGTGTGGGTCTGTGTGGGCAGTGGGTGGGGGGTTGATGTAATTCGAGCTATCCAATTTTCCTCGTATTTACTGTCTATATTTTTGTCAATTTGGCAGAGGAACACGCCGCATGCGTTGGCGCTGTGGTGTCACCGGTGTCGTCACACTGCGGTGGTTTTGGCGTTTGGCTTGGCCTCTGAGGTCAGTGTGTGGGAAGAGATGGTGGCTCTGCGGGGCTCTCTGCCCATCCCTCTGGGCTCCGGCAGGGCCCCGCATCCACTCCTCTCATTCATGAAGGGGTCAACGCACAGGTCAAAACACCCCGTTTGACTCCCCCCCTCCTCCCTGTAACACAGTCGCACGTGGGCGTAGATGAAACCGGGTACTTTGTGGACCCTTTGGTAAGACACAGCTGGCAACGGCTCCTCTCTCGCTCTCTTGCAAGTCCACAAACGTGCCTAAAAGCACGGCTTGCTCAAAGGAAGGACAAAGAGTACAACACAATTAAATTGTGTTGAGTGCAGAGAGTAGGCCGGTGAGCGCAGGTGGAAGGTGAGCCGAGCTGCGTGTAGTAGTGGGATGAATAAGACCCTGTTTATTCCCTATTAGCGTCACTGCATTGACAGCCGGCTCTAAAGAGCTCTGTAGCTTACTCTCTCGTTGCCTCTGCTGACGCCTCTATCTGGTGCTATACCACTGGGCTGAAGCACAGCTTCAGTCCATGTAGTATATTGAGCGTGGTGTAGCGGTGCCTACGAGCCACACTGGTATGGCAGTGGGTAACTGCTTGTAGTGGATCTGTTGACCGTGGCCACCCTCCCCTCCCTCTCATCCCAGCGTAACCTTTTGCTCTCTCTGTCTGTTTAGCAGAGGGATAGAGATGTGGAGGGCGAGGGAGACTGACAGTGTGCGCTCCCTTGCTCAGTAAATATGAACTGCACCCAGCCGACAGACTCATTCATCACAGGGGAAAGAGGGGGAAGCGCCAGGGAGGGCAAGAGATAGAGGGAGGAAAAAAGAGAGGCAGGGTGGGAGGGTAAGAGGAAGAGAAAAAGAGAGAGAGAGAAGATGAGGAGCTGAAAAGGGCCAGAAGGACAGAGGGAGGAGGAGAAAGAGGAGAGGTGGGACGAAGAGGAAGCAGATGGGGAGAGGATGAAAGAGAGGAAAGTGTTCTGGGTGAAATGGGTGGGAGAAAGGGATAACAGGCTGAAGAGGTGGAGAGAGACAGAGATGATTGAAGGATAAATAAAGGATGGTGGATGGGTATAAGGGGGCGCAAGAAAATGCCCCAGCATTCAGGGAAAGCTGATGAAATATATAGGAAGACATTTTATTTTTCATCACCGTCCTTTGTCCTTTGCTATCTCACATTATAGATGTGCTGCCATGATTGCTGGTGTCTTTGAGCATCACTGTTTATGAGCGCAATCCAGTTGTAGTTGCCTTACAGTCAGCAGGCCTGGACCTCGCTCTTTGACTTGTTGCGCATTGGATGGATTGTTGACCTTGAAAATATACAATTCCAGCAGGACGCCGGCACTGATGTTGGGAAGGTCAAGCTATAGCATTGTTGCAACAAAGGATGTAGCTTTGCATGTATATCAGAGTCCAAGTACTGATCTAGTCTGATCGTCCCAAGGCCTAAGGAAAGATTTGGTCAAAGGAGCGCTGGCCTGTGTTCCTCTTCATCGCTGTTGTAAGAGTCATATATTGTGGACTGCTGTGCTCTCATTCACATAATGTATGTCTGTCCATGTAGATAGGAACACACATAGACGTGTGCACACACACTTACAGTACACTCTACAGTATATGCTGTACACCAATGCAAGCACTTGCCTTTATATCCTATGATTTAAAAAATAAATAAAATTAAGTACATACATTTTGCTTGACTTTTGCATGTTGTGGAATGACTTTGAGTCCTCATCAGTTACCACAAAGTAATACACAAATTAATATATTCACTTTCACTCTGCTCATAAATTCAGGCTTTATTATAGGACAAAACCTTTAAATGTTATACAGATACAGTATATTCTGTATATATTCAAGTCCTTTGCCCTTTACCATCCATATCCTCAATTTCCAACAACTTCCCTTTTTTTGTACTCTTCTCTGTCTTTCACTCTCTCCCTCTTTGTCTCTCTCCATGCATCTCCACTCGAGAGAAAGACAGGAGAGAGGGAAGATGATGTGTGACAGATGCCATATTTCGACTTTCTGTCAGGGAGATTAATATTGACACAGTGTGTTTCTTACCAGGGGCTTGTTGACTGTGTGTGTGTTGGCCTTTGGTTTCATTATTCTCCGCGCTCAGCCACTTTTTTCTTAAGAATCAGACAATAACAGATGTGGTGACTGAAATAGAGACACTGGTATTGGTGGGGGCTGACTGAACAAGTCATATTGCTGGATGGACTTGGTCATCACTCCTGCTTGCCACGGTGGTATATACCCCTCAAGGGTGCCCGACGTACAGGGGTCTATCAATTTTCTGCCCCCCCCCTTATTTCTACAATATCGTAGGGAGTGGATGAGAGTACGTGGTATTGTCGTTATTGATTTATAATCCTGATTAAGTATTGGTGCAAATTAGTTCTTAAAGGTGGAAGGTGTCTCCAAACCTGCCTGTGTCACTCACGGCTCCTTCTACTGCCAAGTATTACGCCTCATTTATACTGTGTCATACGATAGTGTCGCTCGCCAACAACAATGCAATGTGTCTTCTTTCTTTCTTTCTTTCTTTCTTTCTTTCTTTCTTTCTTTCAAACAGTTATTTTAGGGAAGCAAGACTGTCATGCCACAAAGTATAAATTAGCCTTAATCCAGTGCCCATTTTTATCATGTCGGCACCGTGATGTGTCATAAAATCTTAATTGTCATGGTAGTTGAGGTTAGAGACCACCCTGTAATTGGAATATCACAGTTTTAATCCCAGCAACCACCAATCCATGTCTGTTAACACAGTGCAGTTCAAGTGTCTGTCGTTGATTCTGACAGTTATAAATGTATGAATTTCAACACAATCTCGTAAAGGGATTGGCCACTTTATGTGACATGACTCAAAAGTAAAAACTCAATCATTGATTAAAATGTAACATGGATTGAAATTCAGAAGTGTGTTTATGCCAAGACCAAAAACTGCATGGTCATATGTTCAACTTGTGAACTTGTAGAGCAGCACTAACATCGAAAACTTTCTTTCCGATGGCTATAGAAATATTTCTGGAGCAGCTACAAGTAGATGGATTTTACAGCTTCCTGATTTTGTAATTTCAAAGCATAGGCTCACTGTTAGTGGGAGAATAAAATCAATATGGCTCTCTGGAGAGAAGCTCGGGCCTGTAAAACCTATGATATGAGAGAGGGGGGGCTCAGAAACAGGAAATGCAACTGAAAGAGAAGGAAACGAGGAGGAGCAAAGCAACTTTGGCGAATAAACAAATAGAAAAGCAGAGCAGTGAGGGAAGATAATGCCACTGAGACAAGAGGCCGACGGGGGAAACAGTTGTCGCTGGAGACTTTTATTGACTTTTTTCCCCTCCTCTATCGCACGTGACTGAGCGGGGGCTAACAGATAAATTCACTGAGAGAGAGGGAGAGAGAGAGATGGAGAGAGAGGGGGACTGAGGGGCCGAGAGAAATGAGAAAATAAATTACACTGGAAAGATATGACGATAGGCTACACGCGGCTTTAAATCTAAAAGGGAATTCGCGACACACTCGACCAATTTGTCACTGCACATTTTTTTGTGCGTGCCTCTTTTCATTTCTTTTTGGTACTCCCCCCCCCTATTATTTTTCACCCTTTCAATACCCCGATGCCCCTAATTTACCCCACTTTTCTCATGTAGGCTTGTTCAATTCTTCTTCACTTTCCAATCTTTATTTTCTATCCATTGTTTGGAAGCCCATCGTTGTTGTTTTTTATTATCATCTTTCTTTCTTTCTTTCTTCTCACAGCTGCAGGTGCACTCCCACCATGTCCAACTCAAATGTCTTTATTTGTGTCTGTTTATAATTTATTACAAATCCATAAATCCATCCACCTTTAGCAGCTTATCTTTCAATAGGTCTTCCTTCATCTGTAACTACACCCTGGCTCTGTGCTTCCTCACCCCCCCTTTCCTCTCCTCCAAACATGGGCCTATCAAAATCTGAGAGAAAGGAGGAAATGAGATGCATCGAAAAAAAGAACGAGGGGGGGCCACCACAGTAAAGGATGGCTGGAAAAGAGGTGGAAGAATGGAATGGAAAAGAGAAAAGAAAGAAAACGCAGACTTAAAGTATACCCCCCTCTTTTATTTAATTTAGACGCCAGGCGAAAATCGATCCTGCCATTCGATACGCAATCCGAATCAAGGCGAATTAAGCGGGCGGAAATTAACTCTGAAAATATTTTTGATGGAGTGGCTTGTAGTCTCTCGGCCAAATGGACTGCAAAGTGGAACAAATGACAGGGGCCTAGTGGTGGAGACAGCGCCGCTCCATCTTCCATTAGGCCGTAATGGGATAGGTCCAGCCCCCTAGCTCGACTCGGCTGCATTAATCAAAACAGCCGCTATATGAAGATTTATGGTTCTCCCCGCGTCGCCGCTCCACTCCAGCGCCGCTGGAGCTAGTTCTGTTCTCTGTGTGTATGTTTGAAGGAGGGGGGGTTGAAACAGTCTCTCTCTCTCTCTCTCTCTCTCTCTCTCTCTCTCTCTCTCTCTCTCTCTCTCTCTCTCTCTACAGACTTTCCGTTGCCTACCTGTGGGCCTATATATATACACACACACACACAAACACGCGCGTGTCGCGCCTTTACGCACACACGCCTTTAATCCAGAGACTGTGTAATCGCATTTTGTCATTTTTGTCTACATGCTTGTCAAGCCCTGGCCCCTCAGTTGACTTATTCAATGGATATGTACTGTATATATTCGCACTGTGTAGACAGTCCTTTTATTTAAAAAGACATCTTATTTGGATCCCCGTCCCCCTTTTTTTTTTTTTTTTTTTTTTACCATAAACCTATTTATCTTTTTAGCTTTTGTAGGTCTCACAGACTCTCCAAAATAGGTAGAGCTGCTACTGTTTATCTAAACAGTAGCACATATATATTCTACCTAGCCTATATAGCCTACTTGCCTGTCTGTATGTCTGTATTTCTATCTGTACTTTAATTTAGCCTCTTTATCCAATTCCTTTCTCCCTCACTTCAGATTTCATTCAAATTAACTTAATATCAGATTTATTGTAGATGTATTTATTTATTTATTTTTTACATAACTTTGCACATCCTTCCTCCATGGCATGCTATTAGGAAGGGAAGGCAGGCTACTCCAGTTAGGAGGCCATTGGTGTGACGAGCCAAAGGGACAGACAGGGGGAGACAGTGTGACGGAGAAGAGACCATGGCAGTGACTGGAAGCTGGGAGTCATTAAAAAAGACTTGGGCCAAGTTTTTGATGAAATGTGACTGATCAGACCCACCACCCAAAGAACATCAAAGTCTTGACTTTCTCTGTCTGTCCTTTCTTTCTTTGCAGTCTTTCTTGTTTTCATTTTATTTATCGTGTGTGTGTGTGTGTGTGTGTGTGTGTGTGTGTGTGTGTGTGTGTGTGTGTGTGTGTGTGTGTGTGTGTGTGTGTGTGTGTGCGTGCGTGCGTGCGTGCGTGCGTGCGTGCGTGCGTGCGTGCGTGCGTGCGTGCGTGCGTGCGTGCGTGCGTGCGTGTTCAAGTTCAAGAGACGGATGAGGGTTTCCAAATGAGTAACCCCCCACACCACACACACACACTTACACACTTCTCCATTTCCCAACTTTTACTCTATTCTCTCCCCCGTAAAACCCAATGTCTTGTCAGTGTCCCCCCCCCTATTGTTTTGGTCCCTTCTCCTCCTCCTCCATCAAGCTCATCTATATCTTAAACCATTTCAGTCCCATTCCCCCTGTTCCCCATCCTCTGGCCCCCTGACTCTCCCAGTCGGATAACCATATACCAACAATGGAGTTGTCTCTATAGCCATCCATCCATCTATCTATTTATCTATCGCTCCTTTCCTTTTTTGCCCTCACCCCCACCCCTGCACTCTCTTCCCTCTCTTTCCTCTCTTCTCCTTTCCTGGTGAACGGAAGGGAAACTCACTGCCAGTTTCAGTCTGCCGAAGGGTTTATTTAAATTAGAAACGCTTCATTCTCCTCGTCCCACACCACCCTCCCTCCACACGCGCCCCAACCAACCCTCACTCACATACACCTCTTTCTATCTCCCTCATTCACCTCTCTCTCTCTCTCTCTCTCTCTCTCTCTCTCTCTCTCTCTCTCTCTCTCTCTCTCTCTCTCTCTCTCTCTCTCTCTCTCGGCTACAGCCACCTTCCTGCTGACAACAGCCTCTGGGGTCCAGTCGGCGGCAGGCAACTTTGTTTAGCGGATGGAGGTGGTGACAGAGCGAGAGAGATGGGGTGAGGCATGCGGCGAGGAAGAGAGGAAACGAGGGAGGGAAAGTGGAGGTGGGAGAGAGGGACTTTGGAGAGACGGGTCAGGGGAGACCTGTTAGTGGGTTGTTCTTTAGTTCCTCTGTGCTCTCATGGCTCATTCCATCCAGATTAGGACCGTGTGAATGTCTACAGGCCTCTAACTCTGTTGACTTTTGGAGCTCCCTGCTTCTCAGGGCGCACCAGGTTTCATTCTCTTGTTAGTGCACTTTCACAGTCTGGCTCATCCATACGTTTCTCGCTGTCTCTCTCTCTCTGTCTTCCTGTTTTCAGTCTTACGGCTTTTTCGTCCCCTCTGTTAAAGACGTGTTTCATGTGTAAACTATGTAGTCAATGCGCTTCTGACTGACTGACTGACTGTACGGAACTGCTTTCTATACAGTGCATATTGAATTGAAGTGGTCAAATGCTACTTTCTCAATATCTTTGTGAATATATAAGGCGAAGAGTATATTTGATCAACAAATCATCACCCCGGAATTCATTGTTGCCTTCATTATCCAACCTCGGGCAATGACAAAAGCCTGAGGTGAAAATATGACAAAAGCCTGAGGTGAAAATCTCTCTCTATATATATATAGATTCAACTGATGCAGCCTAATTTATTAACAAAGAAAACGAGAAAATAGCATTTGAGCAACACTTTAAGTGAACTCTTTCAATTCAATGGGAATTAGTCTTTTCAATGCTCTGCTATTTTGGTCCATTACTCAGTAAAAAAAAAAAAAAAAAGATCACATGCATGGTTTCATTTCCTTTTGTGTGTATGGCAGAAACCCAGCTTAATAGCCAGCATATTAGATGTTCAATCTGATGACTAAATGGACGCACACTACCCATAAACACAATGTGGTATGCCTCACCTTTGCTGGTATCCAGCCATTCCGTGAACTGTTGAAGATCACTGCACCATTGTCTCCTCAGCTGTTAATTCTACCAAACCATTCACAGTTTTATTCATGTTGGGTGTTCTGAAGGCATACTAAATAGCATTCTGCCACTTGTTGCTTGTGGACACCACTCATGAAGTCCAAAAGAAAATGGTGCACCCAAAATACTGGGTGTTTCACACAGGGACCACCCTTACGTATACTGCATCACATACAGTGTTGTGTGCCAGATGTGCATTCTCGTCAGCTCGCATTGGGTCCTCTTGTCAAGCTCAGCTAAGCTACCCTAGCCCTGTGTCCAATGTTGTCATTTCTGAACCAAAATTACATTTCATATCAATATTCAATTTTATGTGCAATTTCAAAATAGATTACTGACGGTTATTCCCTATATGCAACTTGGACGCCATGCTTGTCAACACGCAAGGCCATGAGGCGTACCTGTCAGCACCTCCCTTGTTCAAAAGCTTGCACTGCTACTTGCTGCTACTGCTACACCCCATCTGAGTGAAAAACATGTTTTGTTTTGTGAGTCCCAACAGAAAACAGCCCGACTCATTCTTTATTCCTCATTCTATATTAAATTCTCGCCAACTTGGCAAAGGCAACCCCCAAACTAATGCCATAGTTACATCTTGTCTGTTTCAGTCCCATAGCTTGTCGGGATGGTCACATCAGCTGTTTCAATCCCGTAACCTGGAGGTACGATTGCATTGCATTGTAAGCAGAGAGGTCGCTTGCAGTGCTGGGTGATTCCCCGTTGCCACTTAAGCTGTGCCGATTGGCCAGTTGCTGTATAACCCCTCTGGAAGATACAGCTTTAGCTTGCATTGATTGTCAGCTGCCATGTCAGCCCTAGGAGTTATAGGGCAGCTGATCAGTCAGTGCAAACCTATTACCATCTCTGTCCTTTTATCACTCCTCTTACCCAGGTCAAATAAAGGCTGGGTGATATATACTCTGTGTGTGCGTGTGAGCGTGCGCGTGTGCGTGTGTTTGATTTTTTCTGTCTTTCCTAACTTCATCTTGTGTAGCCTATACTTTTTGCACCTTCAGCAGGGCCTCCGTTGTTGAGAGAACTCAACAGATGGTGTTGATTGCACTCTGTGTGACTGCTGCCTTTGACAAATAAACTTGAAACAGATTTTCTAAAAGTGATTTTAACTAGTTTATTTGTTCGTAACTTTTTGGTTTTGATTTGAATAGCTAAAAAGCCTAGTAAACAGATACGGTAGACTAGTTTAATCATGTGACATGTATAGTCCTATGCTTCCCTGACGCTTCTGGGTCATACCATTGTTTTAATTTCCATCTCTTCATGGAGCTGTATTTAAGACTCCACGGAGCGGCTGTTTTACTGACGATATCGCAAGGGGGGACTTGGGAGTCTAGATTATTAACTTAAGCTAACTGTCAAGACAGAGGGGTCAAGCCAAGATGATTTATTGTTCCCGGGGATCCTTGTGAGACAAACCAAATCAGGGAAGGGGGGTTGGCGGGGGGGTTATTCTCCTTTTATGACTAGCACATGGTGTCAAATGCCATCACATTTTCAAAACGCCTTTTTTTGGGATGAGAAAACCTCTATCCAGTGACCTACAGTATCTCTGTGACAATCGCTCTATCCCTTATCAAACCACAACCCGACACTTAAGCTCTCATCCCCCACCAAACCCCTGTCTCACCCATTAACACGCAATTATTTTTGGTTGGGGGTGGTGGAGGCAGCGGCGGTGCCGACACAGCCGAGGGGAGCAAAAGAGGTGTGGTAAGATAGAGAGAGGCCTTTCTGTCTGTCTCTAATGGCTGAGTGACAAGCAGACAAGCTCATAGATCATGGAGATTACTGGAGTAACTCACATTCACGTATTACACATGCACACACAGAAAGGGGTACCACTACCTATAGAACATGCAAAGCCACACATCATGCACGCATGGACCCACACACACACACTTTCCCAAATCCAGCTCAAGTGGAGTTAGGAGGTTTTTGACCATTAAAGTGGAGATGGAGTTAGGCGGTTTAGTCAGAAGCGCTTTTTAATACTTTTCATTGTCAATATTTGTAAAACCCACACACAGACGTAAGGGTGTTCAATTGCACTGATTTATAAAGAAATATAGAAAAGTAAAAAAATGGATGTACAACACTGTACATAATGTACATACACAAACACATGCATGCACGTCTGTACTGTGCAACACACACAAATAACACGTGTACACGTGCACACATTCTTAGGCCACCTATGTCATAACCCATTAATTCCCAACACACATCTCTATGAGCTTGTCATTCATGCACAGCGAATCGGCATCAATTTCATTTGATTCATTCACAATGGACGGGGTGCTCATCATTACAGCATGTGGTTAGTGTTTGGGGGGAGGGAGGGTATAGATGGTTAGTGTGTGTGTGTGTGTGTGTGTGTGTGTGGGGGGGGGGGGTAATTTACAATTACAACAACTCACATTGGTAGCATATTATTCAACAAGGTCATTTCCTTATGATCCCCCCTTCCCGCCTGGCCCCGCGGGCCCCTCAGTATTTCTAATGACGGTAATTCCAGGTTTGATCTGATTATCGTGTATACAGTGAAGTGAGAGATTCCCAGTGACTGGCTGGTAACGACCAGGGAAATGTGGCCTTTATACACCCCCCCCCCCCCTCCCTGAAGAGATTGAAAGGCATTGGAAGTGGGAGTAGAAGAGGCGGTAGGGTGGTTGGAGGGAGTGAATGTGTGTGTGTGTGTGTGTGTGTGTGTGTGTGTGTGTGTGTGTGTGTGTGTGTGTGTGTGTGTGTGTGTGTGTGTGTGTGTGTGCGTGTGCGTGTGAATGACCTGTCCGTTTAACCAGTGCGGTTCGGGGGGAGATGGCAGGGGAGAGGGCGGGGGGAGGTGTGTGTGTGGGGGGGTGTCTCTTGAGAGCAGGGTCTGGGGAAATCACACTCTCACTTCCACCGACTAAACAACCCAGGAGGCTGCATGGGAGCTGGCAGCAGCCAATACGCGGCACACACACTCACTCTGCAAGTCTCCATATCCTAGTTTATATGCAAAGAGACTGCTAACCACACCGCTTCTTCTGTGTGATGTATGGCCCGTGTGGAAATGTGACTCCGGCTTGGAATTCATGCCGCTAATTCGACTTCCTGTGTAATTCAACAACGTGCATGGCAAAAATCTGGAGTGTTGATTTAACTCAAAGAGTTGGGGTTGAATGAGCACTCTGGATTTTGTTTTCTCTGTCAATGAATTATGTAGGTTAATCAGGACAAAGTAATACAAATCCATGTGAATGGACCTATAATATTCCATTCATATTCACAATACATTCTGGACGTACTACACAGTAAAAATTTGATAACTCTTGTAACTCTGAGATTGTAAAAATGTAACCAAATCTGGGTCCATTTGGACCATTTATTATCTTGTGTATATTGTATTGCTGATGTTGCACAGTCTTGCTGGTTAAAACTGGCTCTTTGTATGACAGCTGTGCTATGTAGCACCTCCATCTTCACAAAGAACCATTAAAGAACCAACTATTTTTTGTCTTCGACACATTAATCCAAGAGCCTGAATTTGAAGGTTAGAGCAGGTTGTTTACTCATGCCGGATGGAGTACCAGGAGGACAGCAACAGCATAAGTCTTGTGCTTCCTTTTAACCAGTGGTGGAAAAACTACTCACATCTTTTTACTGCAATGTAAAAATACTCTGTTACAAGTGAAAGTCTGGAATTCCAAATTTACTTGAGTAAAAGTACAAAAGTAGACAGTACTCATTATGTAGAATGTCCCATTTCAAAAGTTTTCAAATGTATAACATGAAAATAGCAGATCTACAAGCTTTGTGAGCTTGTAGATCGTCTATTTTCAAATGGCCAAAATGAATATAGGGATGAAGTGGGTAATGTATGTTTTGTAATAATAATCCAAATCTACAAAGTAACTAGTAATTACTGTTTTCAAAAAATTGTAGTGGAGTCAAATGTACAATATTTGCCTCTTTGAGATGTAGTGGAGTAGGCTGGAAGTAAAAGTATTGAAATTTGGAAATACAAGTTAAAAAAAATTATCCTCAAGAGTGTGCTTAAGTACAATACTTGAGTAAATGTACTTAGTTACTTTACACCGCTGTAAAGTAACTTGTATATAAGTGCAGTTAGTGTGCTATTGCTCCCATTAGTTGATCCCAGGCCTTGCTGTATGCTCTGCCAGTGCCAGCTCATTGATTCCTTAACTAATCACCCTAATTAAAATGCCTTTTATGCATTCAATGGTTTACACAGCAGCCTACCCAGCGCTTGCTGTTTAAAGGCCGCGCAAATGTACAGAAATTTCAGTCAACGCCTCCACTGGGTCGGTTGCGCTCGGCTGACGCACGTTCGATAGCAGGTTGACCTTTGACCTTTGATTCAAATGACCCATCAGGAGGAAGTTTAACTGTCTCAAATCGGCCAATGATCATCTTGTTTGATTAAATACGTGTTTTACTAAGTTTGAGACCTGGAATGGACATGCAGTTGATGCGTGTCCTGACAGTGAACAGTGTTTCTCAACCTCAAGGGGTCAGGAACCAAAAGTGACTTGCAAGGTGTTCATGAGAGCACAGGCTGAGAATAACTTCAATAAGAGGAAGATATAATATCTCCCTCTATCTCCCAAACTAATATCTCAGTATTTTAGTTTGGGTCCTGCATGACAACATGGTCATCAGTATTCATTTAAGTCAGAGTAAAAATGTACACAAATGGCCCCATAAAGGTCCAGTTGTGTACATTTAAATTCTTACTAGAGTTACATTGTGTAAAAGTACTTTGTCACTTGAGGAAATTGATAGTGAGGCTCATGTGTCCTATTGCTTTACTCATATGTGTGTTTTCACATGTCTATATATCAGTAATACAGTATATTAATGTATGTAAGTATTACAATAGGATAATGAAGAGTTTGCATCCTCATTGTTTGTGTTTATTTGAATTAGGATATTATAGACGTGAAATAATTAAATAATATAGCCTTCTATAAGAATTGCACGTCGTATCTGGCTGTCTTATTTTGATAGATGTCTGTTTATGACTCGTTCCGCCAAGAAATTCCTACAACATTTCTTTCCTGATAATATATCAATTTATCAGGCGAGATTTTTATGTTAATTTCCTCCCCTCCCCCCTAAAATAAAGTGTCTCTTACTCCCAAACGATCTCGAACTAATTAAGCAAGCGTTAATTAAAAATTCAAGAGGAGGATAAACGCGGAGAATTGTTATGGAAACGTTGAAGTTAATCAAGCTTCCAAATTATTGATAACATCCTTAGAACAGTGATCGATCGGGAAGACATTAAGTGGCAAAATAAAGTAGGCATTTGTAGTGCGTGCGTGTGTGTGTGTGTGTGTGTGTGTGTGTGTGTGTGTGTGTGTGTGTGTGTGTGTGTGTGTGTGTGTGTTTGTGTTTGTGTTCGTGCGAAGCAAAGTGCAAAACAATTAGGTCTATAATGTATAATGTTGGTCCATAAGACAAATAGGATATGTTTTGTCTAATCTCAAAGTTGGCAGTGGGCGCGCGCTGAGGCATGTGCGTATATGTGTTTGGCTTTCTGGTGGTGTGTGTGTGTGTGTGTGTGTGTGTGTGTGTGTGGGGGGGGGGGGGGTCAAATAAATTGTTATTAATAAAATGTATCAAACGTCGTGAAAAGGGAGAGTGATTTTTTGCGAAATATTTCTAACATGCCAAAAAATATTACTGGCATTGTGCTGATGATAATGTTGCATATTGTTCTGCACCCATCCTGAATAGCAAGTGTTTCCCACATGTTTACATGTTTTCCCGTTGCCTATATGTCTGTTTACTCCTGTGTGTAGCATGTACTTACAAGGCGCTTCATCATCCCAGCAGCGATAGGAGCAATTCACCCATAAAGTGGGCCTTTCGCCCATAAATAATATTCAAGTCGCTCTATTGTTAAGTGAAAAGTTGACTGGTGTTTGATTTTTTTTCCTTCTTTTTTCCCCTCCCCCTTCTTTTCTGCGGCGACCTCGGGTTAGGGCTCATACATCACGGGATGACAGCTATAGAAAGGCCCTAAATTAGCAACTAAATCGAATATTGATCAGCTATGTGCGGCCCTGCGAGTCGCCGCTCCTTGCCGTTTTTTCCAGAGCGAGAGGAGGGGGGGGGGGGGGGGTGGGGGTGGGGGTGGGGGTGTGGGGGCAGAAAACGAGAGATAGAGGAGGGGGGGTTGGGGGGGGCGCGGTGAAAGGTGATGCTGTGTGGATCTCTCACACACACTCTCTCTCCAGTCTCCACCTCCCTCCATCCCTCTCTCTCTCTCTCTCTCTCTATCTCTCTCTCTCTCTCTCTCTCTCTCTCTCTCTCTCTCTCTCTCTCTCTCTCTCTCTCTCTCTCTCTCACACACTGCTGCCTGTCTGCCCCCCCCCCCTCTCTTACTCTCTCTCTGGTTGAGTGCAGGTGCGTGCGTATCCGTTCCTTTGGACATAGGACTACACGGAGCAAAACGTACACATTGTTGGCACGGCTTTCCTTCTCGCATGTTTTCACACAGGCTTAAATATTAGACAAGGTACGTCTCAAAGTTAATTAAAGCCTCCTCAATATGAGCAAACTTGAGATTAAAATAATCGGTTTAGCTTTCATCATCTGTCTATCCCATCGGTTCTCAAAGTGGGGTCCGGGGACCTCCAGGGGTCCTTGAGGGGGTTCCAGGGGGTCCCCAGCAAAATGTGCTACCTTGGCTCAAAAATTGTAGATCTACAAGCTCACAGCGCGTCACTTCTTGCCGCACTGCAAGCTTGTACATCTGCTCTTTTTTTTTACCATTTTGAATAATTTAGATTTTAGAACACAAATCCTCTCTTCTGGGGGTCCCTGGCACAAAATAAATTCAGATGGGGTCCGCGGCCAAGTACATATCATGTTGGGGGTCCTTGACGTGAAAAAGTTTGAGAGCCACTGGTCTATCCCACCCGCCGCCCCCATTTCCCCAAAGTATAACATATATCGTCTATTATTGTTTACATAAGGTTCAAATGAAGTCCCTCATTACCCACTCGCCTATTGGCTAGTGTTTATGGATCATTGACTCAATGTTGGCGCTGTTACATCGACATCCCTCTGTCCCGCTGCTGGGATGAGTGGGAGAGGTCGGCAGCGCGCAACGGGAGCGCGTTTGATGAAACGATCAAGGGGCCTTTCTCCCGGGAAGCGTTGTGTGTCCGGCGCCGCGGTGAACCGAACCCGAGGCCGGGGGAGTGGGTGGTCAAGGTTACGCCGGGTCAGTGAGATTAGCCCCGGCGTGCTCTCTAACAAAGGGGCTGGAGCGACAGGACCGCTGAGTCCAGATCAAAGTATCGGCTGTAGGACAAGCGGGGCGTAAGACAGGGATGAGCCGCGGATTACAACGGGCTAATTGGAAACGATGCTTTCAAGCCATTTAGTGGATGTTCAAACAGCCGTATAGTATATAGCCTACTGTTGTATACTGTAGCTCCAGCAGTCCTATGTTGTCTGTTTTCAGTCAAACGTACCGTTTTGTATGGCTACAGGATAGGCCTGCTAACTAGCCTACACATGATGTACTATTATTCACTATTTCTGTTTAGTTTAAATCACTGGTTCTCGACCTTTTCAGGCCACGAACCCCCACCGTGACAATCAATTGGAATTGTAGGAGTTGAAGCATTACATTTAGTTTGACTCAGTTCCACAGATAAATATTGTGAAAATAGCCGATCTACAAGCTCACTTGTGAGCTTGTAGATCTGCCTAGATTCTGCCTCTTTCTTATATTATTTGATAATTGGCCAATGTTTAACCAGTTTGTTGATTAGGCTACTTTTGATGCAGTAATAGTCTTTTTTCTTTCTTTAGTTTTGAAGTATTAAAAAGGTCTTAAAAGTTCTTAAATTGTCACTTCACTGTCATCTGGGGACCCCCCTAAAATCATGTGGGGACCCCCTTGGGGGTTGAGAACCACTGGGCTAGCCTATACTGTAGCTCCGTCGAACGGTCCATTTTGTCTGGCTATAACTACATAGCCAGACAAACTAACTATAGGTTACAAACTTATTACCACAGAGCAAACTTGACATATAGGCCTACTACACGATTTACTGTTCTTCACTATCTCTGTTTTGTTCAAATGATGAATTATAAACGGGAAGTGGCATTTGACTCGGCCTCAGCGTATAGCGGTCTGGTTCAGCACCATGGACAGCTCATGGGTTGAATTCAGCACCTTGTCATGGACAGCGCCTTAACTTGAGCTGTTTGTGCTGTTCTCAACCTTTTCAGGCCATGAACCCCCAAGATAATCATGATTGAACTGGGATTGTAGCATCTTTCTTATATTATTTGACAATTTGGTCAATGTTTGACCAGTTTTTATAGTATAGTTTGTTTATTACTTTTGATGCAGTAATGGTCTTTTTTATTTTATTTCTTTTTTTCCCGAGGCATTAAAAAGGTCTTACAATTCCTTAAATTGTCACTTCACTGTCATCTGGGGACCCCACCCCCCAAAAAAATAAAAATCATTTGGCGACCCCCCTGTGGGTCCCGACCCACAGGTTGAGAACCACTGCTGTAACGTCCCAGAATCAGGAACACTTTATTTGCCATTGGTAACAGACAGTAGAGCAACACTTGAGAACTAGGACATACACAGTGTGACAGCAGGCAGTGTGTCTAATCAATTAGTACAAGGAGATGCAATATAGTAATATTAGACGAGTGTATGACAAATGTATGTATTTAAAACGCAAAGGTGGGCGAGTTACTGAACTTAAAGCATGATAGGCTGCGTTATGCTCGAGTCTTTCATGGAGGGAGAGAGAAAGAGAGGAACACGGAAAGTGCACGTGTCTCTCGGCTAGCAGTTGTGCAGAACTTTGCTCCAGGACATTCCGGGAACCATCTGTTTCCGGCGGAACGTAGGGTGCATGCATGGGGTAGGAAGCAGCACTCGCAAATTTGCTAGAAAGGTGGCTGTCAACGCGCGTGTTGTGAAATGAAATCTCCCCCCATTTGAGGGAGAATATATTTTTTCCTCCTTGCATATAACACCTCATTCTACCTCCAATTAAGTGTTAAAGAGCCGCCGAGGACGAACTTAACTTCACTAGAAAACACATGTGAAATAGTGCTTTACAGCGTACGACAATGCACTGAAGAAAATCTCTCACACATAGCCATTTGGTTGGATAAAACAATAGTACAATACCACCACAATCAAACACTATATAGGACACAATGGCACCAAAAACAAGTGCAGTAGCCTATTCTTAAAGTAGGGCTGGCTGGGTGATATGGACACAATAATAAAATAAAATCACAATATTTTGATAGATATTCAATTCATGTAAAATAACTGCTGTAAGTGGTTAATGGCAAATGTCAGAACAGAGCAGTCAGTAATTTAATACGATTACATTTCTTGACTTTATTGTTATTGTAATGCAGCCTTTTAAATCAGAAAAAGAGAACACCTATGCCATGTCATGATATTATGATATCCACAATTCCAGACAATATCTAGACTCATATAGCAATATTGATTTCATATTGATATATTGCCCAGCCATATCTTAAAGTAATCCAATTGTGCTGTTTTAAGGTATCTAATACTGTAGTATATATATCCTCTGTAGCTTAAATTAAGTTATATATGCATTAAATTAATGCTTAATCAAGCATCTGTACACATAAATGAGCTCAATATAAATCAAGGGGAGATAGGCCCCCACAAAAGACAAAACAGGCAGCCGTTGTACACTTGCCAACAAATCACTACAATTAATATGCTGCTTGTGTGTGTGTCCTACAAGCATTGTGTGTGTGTGTGTGTGTGTGTGTGTGTGTGTGTGTGTGTGTGTGTGTGTGTGTGTGTGTGTGTGTGTGTGTGTGTGTGTGTGTGTGTGTGTGTGTGTGTGTGTGTGTGTGTGTGTGTGTGTGTGTGTGTGTGTGTGTGTGTTTGCATATGACGCAGGGAGGTGGTGTCAAGGTAAACTGGCTGAGAGACAAACCAATCTCCACCTATTTGATGAGGAGAAGTGCCCTGGGCAGTCAGTGAAGACATATGCAGCCACATGCTGCAATAGCATAGTGTGAATTAAACTGATCTTCACATCTCCTCTTGCATTTCATAGGCTGCACTGAAACATTTTACTATTCCATTTTCACCTTGTAATTTTGATCACATATTGGAATTTGGATGACTGAATGTAAAAGGGAACTGTATGTAAAATGAACAGTGTTCAGTGTTTTTTTTTATTTGTAATCACTTAAAAAGTTATGTGTGGACAGTTTGTGCTTCCTAATCGGTTGTAAACATATTTGAGAGTGTTGGGAGAAGTCAAGGCAGAGGTAGGCTAAATATTGTTGCAGTTGTGTGAAAACCTCATATGTCAAAAACTGTTACTTTTGAGGATTCAAATTCGAAAATAGTAAAAAGAAATAGCAGATCTACAAGCTCAAAATGCATTGCATTGCGTTGCGTTTCAGCTTGTATATCAACTATTTCTTGCTACTTTTATGTGACACTGTAGTATGACGAAGTAGGGCGTTAATTTACAAAAACTAAAAAAATATATAAGTGTTTTCTGCCCGACAGCAACGATGTACCAGCTCGGTTGATTTGGGACAGTTCCAGTGAACAGGGGGAGTTTTGTATTATGTGCCACCCCAGGGAGGGGTTCTTCTCTTATCTTTTGCAAAGGTGAGACCAGCTGGTCTCCACGTAGCGCACCTGAGACCAAAGAACAAACAATTTTTTTTTTGTGCAGCAGATAGAATGCGAGTAGCCTATATCCTGTGAAGCAGGGAACAGGGGAGCATCTTGTTGCATGGTCAGCCATGCTTATGCCATTAAATGTTATGGAGAGAGGGAAGCCATGCAGCACTCGCAAATGATCTCTCTCAGTCGCTGGAGGATGCCTGCTAAAATGTCAATGAAAACAGACTGAACTACAGTTATTGAGTGCTGGTTTCTCTCTCCATGTTGAGCATGTCACTTTTCATATGTAACAATTTACATTTTTTATCAGAATCAAACCCCATTTATTCACCCAAGTTCAGTAGCAGTTCAGGATTTGTACAGTAATTTGTCTTCGTGACATCGATGCAGAACATATTGGCAGCCAGTAAGTAACAAATAAATACTGACGCCACCACCTCACTTTCAGTATAATGGAACACAGCTGGACGATGAGACTGGAACTGACATTCTGAACACATATGTGTTACGTATGTATCTATGTCATGTCCGTCACATGTATTTCCTGTAATTCTCTATACCACTGCTGTTTTCCAGTGCAGACAATTCTCTTACACAAAAATGTTCTAAAACCAAGATTGATGACTTGAAAATATTCTGCTATTGTATGTATTACACCAAAGCCAGTTTCTTACAATGGGCAATGGACAACACACATTCTATTCTATTGTACTCTATTCTACAGCTTGCAAAATATTACAATACTTGCTACAATAACTACCCCCTGTCCCCATTGATCCAAATTGTCTTAAACAAACTCCTCAATCTGCTAACAAGGGTATAAGCCATACGGTGTGTTTCTCTTTGCCGTATAAGCTAAGACTCTGAGAAGAATGTTATCACAGTTTGTGGGGTGAAAGTGATTAATGAGGACTTATTTTGTGTTTGTTAGGGACGGCGGATACAGGAGACTGATCAGTGAAGATCAAAACAGAGCCAGGCGAGAGAGAGCCAGGTGGGAACAAACAGCAAGCAACGATAAGTGCAACCGACAATGTGGGGGGACAGGGCATTGTTAGCAAGAACAAGAGCGGAAGAGAGAGAGAGAGAAAAGAGATGCTGGTGGTGGAGGAGGAGGTGTGGGGCCAACAAAAGGTTATGGAAGTAAACAAGAAAAGTACAAGAGGGGGTTGAAGCAAGCAGAGAAAAAGAGAGATAGAGCAGGGGGGGATGGAGGGATGAAAGAATGAATGAGGGATAATTGCATTAGAAAGAAGAGAGGGGGCCAGAAGGAAGGAAATGATTAGAGGAGAGGGGGCTGATATCCGATAGAGAGGGAGAGAGAGAGGGTGGGTGGGAGCGGAGAGCTCGCTTACCGCCCGCCGTTCAATACATACTGACACTCTCTGTGTCAATACACAAACACACTGTGTGTGCTTGTGTGCTTGTGTGTGTGTGTGTGTGTGTGTGTGTGTGTGTGTGTGTGTGTGTGTGTGTGTGTGTGTGTGTGTGTGTGTGTGTGTGTGTGTGTGTGTGTGTGTGTGTGTGTGTGTGTGTGTGTGTGTGTGTGTGTGTGTGTGTGCAGCTCTCTTAATCCCAGTCCAGTGGCCTGTCCCTCCTGTCCTCTCTGAGGAACACTCAAGTCAGTCTCAGTCATGCCTCAACCTGAACTTGAACTTCCATGTTTGCTCCGGTTTCAAGTTGTATAATAGGATAAGATCACACAAAGTATACTTTATTGATCCCCAAAGGGGAAATTCACACTATCACCAGACCAGAGACGCACATGCAGTTTAAACTATAGAGACAAACAAGCAAAATAAAATGAATACAAAAACAGAGGTGGCAGCCAAAGGGTTTCATTCCAACAAGGTTAGATGTACAGCGCATACTGTAAATACTCTGCATACTCTAAATAAATAATTACTGCAAAGCTTTTAAGCATAGTATAGCGTAATTTAAATATTTTAACTGTGTCCTTTCTCTGCAAGAATGCGGCAAAACAAATTCCTAGAAATCACTGATCATAAATGATCAGATAACGAATAATTTTTAACCCTAGAGACAGCACATTTTAGAAACAGTGAGGAATTCCTGGCAAATTACTCTCCCAGCTGTTTTAATTCTATTTTTGGTACAAAACAGATACAGTATACCAAATGCTTTGCATAAGGTCATTCAGGAAGGCTGCCTTATGTTGTGTCACATCTCACTCTCCAATGAGCTTAATCCTTAGATATAACTTTCACCCATTTGTCCATTTCATCACCTATTATCCATTTAACCAATGAGTTTACTCTAACTCTGTAACCCCTTCAGGGGAATGAATCTCAAATCTTTTTTTTGTATGTATATTCTTGCCCTTGCTTTATTTCTGTGTCTCAAGTGTACTCACATCCACACCATAAATGAGCCACCATTTCAAATTAAGGCTTTGTTTCTAATCCATTAGCCAAGTCTTAGCCAACAGTCTGAACTGTTATCTACCTACATTATTCTGAGTTCAATAATCCTGTATGCCTGGGCAGTAGCACATTGTTTTATTTGTTCCCCAATGTGTTTTATTCCAAATGTAATCTTGCCTTAATTTTATTGTTCTCCTACATCCCTCTTCCTTTATCCTCTCTACTCTTTCAACTGTTTTGTCAGTTGAAAGAGTTTTGTCAGCAGCACACACATGTCTATCTTGCCTCCCAAGTCTGTCCACCTATATCTTCTCCTCCTCTGTCTCTGTCTTTTTCTGTCCATCTTTTTCTCTCTGTTTTACTTCCATCTGTCGATGTGGCTCTGTCTGCCTACAGAGTTCTGTCTCTGCCTCTTCTTTTTATCGCTGTCTGCCTCTGCCTGTCTGTATTCCTTGTCTGTCTTTCTCTCTGTCTGCATATATTCTCTCATAGTCTCTCTTTTTCATCACTCTGTCTCCCCCTCCTGTCTCCCTCCATCTCTATCTCTATCTCTCCCTCTCTCTTTCTCCCACACACTCTCTCGCTCTAGGCGGCCTACCTTTTTGTCATTGACCCCTGCCCTGGGTGTCTGGGCATTGACTGCCTCTCCCCCATGTCACTGGAGCTGTCTGTCAATACTTACCAGGTTTGGCAACCCTCTGCACTGTGGTCAGAAAGTGGGGGTGAGAGAAAGAAAGAAAGAGAGAGAGAGAGAGGGAGAGAAGGAGAACAAGAGAGCGAGAGATATGTGTGATGCTCTACTGCACAGGGAACAAAAATGAATGAGGGATAATGAAAGAAAAGGAAGAGTGTGATACAGTGATATAACGGAAGAAGGTGTTGTGTAACATCATATCCTCTAGTCTTCTGAACACACACTGTATGTCACCCTGATTCAATATTGCCACATTTTAGTTCAGCCGTGAAGCAAAGTGAAACTATTTTAATGAGGCAGTCTGTTTGTCTGTGTACACTGTCTGTGTACTGTAGCGGTTTGCTGGTGTTGTTGCCTTGGTGCCTGTCAGAGTCTGACAAAAATGTTTAAATAATAATACCAACAACCCTACAAGGGACTGCCAAAATTAAATATCAACCCTGAAACACACAATACCATAGAAAATCATAAAGAAAATACACACACGCACACGCACGCACACGCACACGCACACGCGCACACACACACACACACACACACACACACACACACACACACACACACACACACACACACACACACACACACACACACACACACACACACACACAGAGTTACTTTGTTTGCCACAATGTATTAAATAAATAGTGAAACAGTACCCAGTAACATTTTACATTATTATGTCACTCGGTCCATAACGTTGTCCACCAGAGGGTGCTGAAAATACCAAAGACAAGCTTGTGCATAAACACAACTATGTACACCTCTATGTTGCCTTGTTTAACACTGATACCAATAATAATACATTGTCTTTAACAGTTTAACACATTTCTTTTTGGCTTCTTCATTCTCTTGGATTCATATTTAAAATCTGGTTGAAGAAATGGAATACACATTAGCTATATGCAAATTCAAACACACACAGAAAACAACAACAACAACAACAACAAATAATTGGCCATCTATTGCTTCAAGGTGAGAGCGTTGTAGCCTTATGTTTATCCGTCTCAATGTGCTCAGAAACTCACAATATCTCCTATATCTTAACCTCTAGTTTGAAGTGAAATGAGATAGGAGGGCTGACCTTGCAAGACTACTGTATCTCTATTGATTCCATACATCAGCTTCACATCAACAGGAGTTTATGAGTAGAACAACCTTCAGAGTATTTAATTATCCTATATACTAGTAACATCATACCTGTTTCATGATATTGACTACAATGTTACTATCAGTATTATTATTACTAAGGGAATATCGGCTGCAATATCAGTGATACTATATCATTAACCCCTTAACAAAGAAGTGAAGCAGCAGTGTTGTGACTTTGCCGTAAAAGGTTATGTAGAAATGAATGGAAAATGACCAATAAGGAATGCAGCTCAAAGGTTGTAGTTCATAGAGAATGGGTGGTCGTGTGTGCTGTGTAATTCAAGTTGAGAAGTACCTTGTCTGTAAAACAAACCCAGGTATTATGTGTCAACAAACAAAGACTACAAATTAGCAACAAGTGTTGTGGTATAGGATGTGGCTTCAAAGGGAATAGCCCAGAACAAAAGTTATTTTAGGGTCACAGGTTGTGTTTCTATATAAACTACATTTTCACATTAAATGTAAAACATTTAAGTGAATAACATTTGTGAGGATTGCACCAGTGGCCTTTGGGGCATGAGAATGGCAACGATTGTGTTGATATGTACCCAAACCAAAGTCACCAAGTCAAATTCCGAAGGAATAACGTGAGTCTGATTGAAGCAGTTATTCATACTCTACCATGTTCGTACTCATCAGTAAACATTAATGAAGGTAAATGTAGAATTACACAAAATACTATACATTTATAGATAAACAATAACAACAGAAACCTTGTATCTCCAAATTCATCTTTTTGGAGTTTTTTTTTTCACAAATGAATGCCCTATTTTATATTTCATTGTATGTTTCATCGTATTGTGTGTCGCAAAAGTACTGTGTGTAAGTAAAAGCATTGTGAGCTTGTAGATACTGAATCAATAAAAAGTATTAAGAAGCGTTTTTGACATAATAATAACTACATTGGAACGCAGGTTCTCTTTTACAGTTCCTGAAACGTAACGGTTTTGGGCATGGTTTCCACCCGACAGTGACAACATAATGTTGTATAAAGAAACGTTTTCGGCCTTCATAAACAACTTTTTCGTGACACCTTCATCCAGAATGCATACACAGTCATGCATGTGTAAACTCTTGCATGTGCATGCCTACATCATTCCCTATTTTACAGTCTACTCCACCTCCATGCACAGTCTCCCATTCCCTCTCTCCCTCTTTCCTCTACTCTTTTCATTTCCTCTAATCTTTCACTCTCCCCTTGCTCTACCTCCGTGTCACTTTGATTTCCCTACCCACTGGCCTGTGGGATGTGTGTGTGTGTGTGTGTGTGTGTGTGTGTGTGTGTGTGTGTGTGTGTGTGTGTGTGTGTGTGTGTGTGTGTGTGTGTGTGTGTGTGTGTGTGTGTGTGTGTGTGTGTGTGTGTGTGTGTGTGTGTGTGTGTGTGTGTGTGTGTGTGTGTGGGTGGGTGGGTGTGTGTGTGTGTGTGTGTGTGTGTGTGTGTGTGTGTGTGTGTGTGTGTGTGTGTGTGTGTGTGTGTGTGTGTGTGTGTGTGTGTGTGTGTGTGTGTGTGTGTGTGTGTGTGTGTGTGTGTGTGTGTTTTGTCTGTTAAGAGACCATGACTTAATTGTGTAAAACAGTTTTCCAACCACTGTAAGTGAATCAGTGGATGTGTCCTTTAGCATGTCAGTATATCATGGCATCGGAATTCCGTGGAATGTCTGGTGTAATCCATGTGCATGTGCACGTGCATGCGCACACGTGCACAAACACGTACACTCAGTCACTCACAGATTTTATATTTTGGCCACGTGCTGGTTTCACACTGGGATTGCGTGTGGACACAAGTATCCCTATGCGCTTGTGCACGGCTACTTGTGTCACACTTGCTCACTGGCGTGCGCACATACTATGTGCATTGTATTCTTTTTACGCGCGTGCACAGACGCTTTTACGTCTACAGTCTTGAGGCTGTGAATGGGCCTTCCTATATGAGAGTAGACAGTGTGCGCTTGGTGGAGAGCAGGGGAGTGAGAAGGACAGAGCGAGGAGCGAAAGGGGTGGGGGTGGGGGGGGGTGAGGGTGAGGGGGAGAAAGAGGCAGCAGCAGGCCGAGGGGCCCCCTTCTCGTAGACAGTTTGACTGATGACATGCATTATACACTTAATCTGTCTGATTGAATGTTTGCTTCCTCCAAATTGAAACATTAAACAACAAGGCGAGAGAAAGGGAGGGAGGGGAGAGCCTGGAGGAGAGGAGAGAGGGATATGGCTTCATCTATTGCCCAAATCATGCAAAGCATGAGACTGGAATATATAATACTGTCCTGTGGGCTAGGAAGAGAAGGAGGGGGTTTGAGAGAAAGAGTGAGATTGGAAGGGACAGAAAGAAAGGTTGTGAATGAGAGGGAAGAGAGAATGGAGAAGGGTGGGAGATGGGAATGGAAACGATGCCGGGGTGGGGTGGTTTGGGGGGGGGGTGGTCGGGGTGGACAGAGCAGAGGAAAGAGGAAAAGAAAGTGAGTGAGAGGAAGAGGATGCATCAGAATGGATCCATAGAGAGAAAGAGCTTCCGCTGGGATGAAGTTGTACTGAGCTCACAATTCAACACCAAGCATTGTGTTACAAACACTGGTTGCACAGATACACCATCAGTGGGTCCACAGCATAACATTCATAACATTTGATTAACCATTTAAGCCTGATTTGTACTTTTACAGTTATGCGTTACACAGTGTCACACAGCGAAAATAGTTGATGTACAAGCTCACAACGCATTGCATCGCGATGTGTTGTGAGGTTGTAGATCTGCTATTTTCCTTCTTCTTTTATTTTTAAGTTTTGAAACTTTTAAAAACTTTTCACCATTGACATCCCCAAAATAGGGCCGCCAGATTAAATGCCATGTCCCTTTCAATGGCAATCTCACGTAAATACAAACAACACAAAAATCACATCAATGCAAATAATTAAAGTTATTGAATGGGACAAATAATTGAAGATATCATGCACCAAGAGGAAATCAGCGACAGGGGAAATTGCTTTGATTGCGTTTTGTCTCGGCTTCCACCTGAGATAAAGCAAAGACTTCCAGACTGCGGCAGGAAGATGGCAGGCAGTTGTCACTATTTCCCTAACATGGTTTCTCTTCCTGGGGTCATGACCCCTTTCTGACAGAGCACTGGAACCTCCTGGTGCTGTCAGCGCTCTGCCGCTGCCTGGGACCAACATGGGAGTGGAGAAATGCTCGCCCTGTCTGCCACATCATTTTCATGTCTGTGTGATGTACAGTACGTACATTCAAACTGTTATAAATATGCCCTGATAGATCTTCAAAGTAATAAGACCTCAGCTAATTCAGACAGGGTTTGGTTTGGTGTCTTTGTAAGAAAACAATGGTAAATGTCTCACCCTACAAGCGAAAGCTGTTTTTAAAGGGTCTCTATAGGCCTACTATATAGTTTTAGTTGTTGGGCTAATATTCCATTAGCAGCCAAAACATTTAGCAGTCTTCTTTGAGTCCTGAAACATGTAGAAGTTGTGCTGAAAGGTTTACCCCAGTGATATCATGTCACTGGAGTAAAACCCATGAATGAGGCAACCTTGTATAGCGAAAGCACAAATCCAGTGTGCTTTGACACTACCACTCGTCCTTGTTTTTAGCCATTAGCCTCGGTGGACGTGACAGTGTTCTTGTTCATTGTGTTCACTGCAAAACAGAAAACTTGACTTGAGAACATACTGAATCAGGTTGATGTAGCCTACTATAATGGTGGCCATAGATCATATGGGCATGCCAGGCTGATGCTTGTGTGCGAAATGCCTCATGGGAATTGTAGGAACAGAGAAAGGCCAAAACATTGTTTCTGTAGAGTAGACTATATGATAGCCATCAAAAATTAACTGAACATATACACACATACAACCGAGCACATCAAAAATGTGATAGTGTTCATCAAGATCATATGGTCATGTGTTTAGTACCTTTATCATAGACAAAAAACATACATTCATGAAATGATTTTTATAGACTGACACTTTGTGTTGGTTGGATTTCAATGCTTAAATACCAACGATAATATGGCGTCTCACAGACCTTGTTTTCAACAGCATATGGGAGGAAAGAAATAAACAAAGATAGAAGATATCGGTGATATGAAAAAGGATTCAGCGATGAATTGATGAACGGACAGGCAGACAGATAAAGTGCAGGTTAGGTCTTTTAACGGTGCTGTTGCCACAGCAATGCTGGGCTGGCAGATTGGGAGGAATTGGGTGACCCTGGGCTGTTAATGTGATATGTCATTTAGCCTCGGCGCCGACCCCTTCGCCTTCCCAGGTCCCACCATTACAACACAGCAAATGGGCTTCCCTGCTCTGTCTCAAGTGCATATTCTCCACAATCAAAATGACCACCGTTATTTTCTCCACTCCACCACTGCCTGACTCAGTAGCTGATTTGGGCCCAAGACCAGGGGGTATAATTGCACACGTGGACGGCCACTGCGTCTTGATGAGTGTGCAAGCTTTACCGCCGACAGGCAACAACAGGGGTGGGGGGATTGAGGGGGAAACAAGAGAGGAAGATGAAAACATTAATAGATAGGTTGCAAGACGGACGGATAAATTGATAGATCTTTTAGAGAAGGTCAAACTTCTGTTCCCACACATGGGACCATCACGAAGAGAAGAGAAATTGATTGCCGCTCACGAAGGCACTGAAATGACAATGAACATTCTACCAGGTATAAAGTACGGGCAGGGGGTGGGGGGATGGGGCGGTACAAACCTTTCTCAGAGCGTATGAAATGGCTCAAGCAAACGGCTGTCAAGTGTAGTTGTTGGTGAAAAAGCTCATTGAGTGGATCTTCAAGTAGATCCACACCAAGCTGGATGGTGTGCGTGAATGCGTGCATGCGTGCGTGCGTGCATGCATGCGTGCGTGTGTGTGTTGGCTCATACATCTATGTCCATGTACGGCAATCTGGGGTGTTCCTATTAAGTCTCAGACATATTGAGCCTTGGTCTGATTAATTAATATTTAATGGGGATCTCCAATGAATGCCCCATGATGCCAAAGTGCCTTCTCCTCCACTGACACGATCATTATTAATACATAAATGGACATCCATTACAGTTTAGTGTAACTGCTGGGGATCCACAACCAGAGTTGCTCGTATGTAGTTCTGGGCCCTGTGAAAATATGTCACACTGATCCAATATTTATAAAACAATTGCAGGGACCCTGTCAGCACAGGGGCCTTCCAAGTAATCTTTTTTAAAGGAGCACTTTGCCCATTTTCAACCTTATGTTCATATAATTGGCCCTCACTAATTTTCATTATATATAAGATGCCACCATTTCTGTCTACAGTCACTCTGCGGGATGTGGACAGTTCAGAAAACTGCCTACCAATGACATCCTCAATGAGGATTTCCAATAGAAACTATTACCTTTCTCTTCCTGGAAAGTTAGTAGGCTGAAATATACACCATTGTTCTTGCATTGATCAAAAATGAAAAGTCTTGTTTGAAATGACTAAACCTGCCTATCACTGCAGGTTTTTTAACTGTCCACAGCCTGAGACACAGACCAAGTAGACAGAAATGGTGCCATCTTATAATGAGCAGTAGTAAGGAGGACCAATTATATCAAGATACTGTAGGTTAAATTGGGTGAAGTGGTCCTTTAACTTTTCACCTCAGTTTGGCTTTGGCATCAGGGCTCTCCGCCACCCTCATGGGGGCAACACAAGTAAATGAAACACAAAACTACCCCCTAGAGACTTTGACTAATGTGTCTCCCAGCACATTACAAGAGTCGCACTCCTTTCACCCACATACTCCAAACATAACGACGAACCCCCTCACTTAATCCTGATTGCGGTGCTGTTGTGCCATCAATGCTCGCATCTGATTTGTGATGATAACGAGGGATCTTTTGACACATGAAGCTTTCATCGCTTGATACCCGCATCCTGCCAACTTCTTCCCCCTTCACCGGATCACCCACCACCAACAAAAAAAACAAAACAAATGAGTCCATCAGTTTAGGCTTGTGGTCTGTGCCGTCTAGCCCTATCACTAAAATGACTGATCCTCCTTTCAGCTGACAATTGTAGGCTACCCCCCCCCCCCCTCCTTTCTGATGACTTTCTATCCCTTCCTCCTCCTGCTGGAGTTCATTCAACGGCAGACATGTATATCGGGGAGGATAGGGGAGGATAGGGGAGAGCAGACAGAGACGGATCGGGGGACTCGTGTGGATAAACAGAGTGAGGTTGATTGCTAGCACAGAGAGGGGCCATTACGGCGAATCCGCACGCTAATCATAATGAATCACTTACTTATTAAGCGTTAATTATGGCGCACAAATACATCCCAGGCGCTGCATGGAGCGAGCAGACACGGTGCCACTGTCTGGGGGGTACACAGGAGGGAGGCGAGGAGGCCACATTAATTTATTCTTATTTATTAATTTCCCTAATTAAAACAACAAGGCTGTGGAATAGAAGTGTTTTCTTTTTTGGGGGGGCGAAACAAATGAAGGGCTCGGGAAAGCGATATGAAGTCAGGCGTGGCGCGGTGTAAACATTAAATCATGTGAAGTGATGGTGCTTGTTCAGCTGTTCATTATTAAAATGGCTTTATCCAATTGAGCTGCACCCCCTTCTTCTAGTTATAGTTATTGCGTTATTGTGCGCACGTGCGGGTGCTCTCTCTCCCCCTCTCTCTCTCTCTCTCTCTCTCTCTCTCTCTCTCTCTCTCTGACACACACACTAGCTCACATTCACTCTCCTCACATTCTGATGACTTGAGAAGGGTGTTACATCATCATTATATATATCAGGCCCATCACAGTGCAATTCTTCCATGAACGCATCCTTATCAAAGCGCCATAAAATCTGGCAGAAACACCAATGTTCACGTTTCTCTCCCCCAGTCCGTCCGCGCAACAATAACCATTATGAGAACTAAACTGCTTCTCCCATTGTCTCTCAAATCTATTCATTTCTATCTATTCCATTCTTCTCCCCTCTTTCCCACACAACGCATCCTCCCAATTTCCTCATCATTCCCTCTTTCTCTCAGCGGTCCCACCTGAGCGGCTGTGGGGAGGGAGGGGGGGGAGCGCGGTAATGGCGTTAATGCCCGGTAATACGGGGCAGATATTATAATCTCAACACTGTCACATTGCGTTAGCCGCGGGAGACTGACGTGTCAATGCCACGGCGAGCAGGTGACGCGCGGGGGCCTCAGGAAGCGTGGCCCCGGTAATCGTCCCAAACAGTTTATTTTTGCGGTGGAACCCCCTCCCCCAAATAGAGTGTGCACTGTGCCCCCTTTTAGTGGAAGAAGGTGAAATTGTCAGTGGTGGGAGAAGTAGCCTATAGCTACTACAAAAAATACACTGTTACAAGTAGCCTACAAAAGCCTGCATAACATTTTTTACTTGTGTCTTAATACAAAAGTAGACTATTGGCATCAGATCAACATATAGCCTACTTACAATACCAACGTAAAAGTAGTCCAAAAAAAAACTATTTTTGAAGTAGGCTAAGTAATAGAGCTTAGTGTTTGTTTTTGGGCGGTGAAACCGCCCCTATAAGTTAGGTTTGGATATTTGCACCCCCAATCCTGCGCTGTGATTGGCCACCAGTGTACCCCCCTAACCCTGCACCGTGATTGGCCAATCACAGTCTATTCAGGACTGTGATTGGCTAGTGAAACATGACACATGTGCATTAAAAAAAACACATTTATGTTTTTTTTTAAGTGAATCACACATTGTGGGTGGAAAGGGTATTAAAAAAAACACATTATTCTTTTAAGTGAGCTTCCATCACCGTGATGACCACAGTAGTGGGCCACAGCATTCAGTATTGTGATTAGCTAGCAAGACACCGCCCACTTCACACTGGGTGTGATTTTTGTATTACTAATCTAAATTTGAAAAGTAACTAGTAACTAAAGCTTTCAAACAAAACAATATTTGCCTCTGAGATGTAGTGTGGAGTAGCCTAAGCCCTAATAGGCTAGCCTACATAGGCCTACTCAAGTAAAGTAGGCTACCTCAAAAGTGTAGGCTATTTAAGTACAGTAAGCTACTTAACTTGAGTAAATGTAGGCCACTATTTACTTGGCACCACTGGAAATCGTTTTGCGTCCAGTGCGCAGGCGCAGCACACAAACCTGCAGAGTGGACGAACCTCTTCTGAGGCGCGTGTCTCGCTGGTGATTTATGCGTGTGTGTAATTGAGTGTTAATAAAAGTGTGTCCGGAGCGCGTGTAATTGTGTGTTCGGGAGCCACCATGTGCGAGACTGTGTGTAATTGGGTGTTATCGATGCTGTGTGTTTGTGGGGGTTGGAAGTGCCACTGGACACTTACAGTTTGATTGTTGTCTTCAGAGAGTTTCTTTTTTCCCCTCACTCTCATGTTTCTTCAGTTTTTTTTTTCTTGGAGACAGGTAGCCTAGGGAAAGGTGTTTAGCCTATTCAAAGCATATGGGACACCAACTCAACCAACCATATGCATTAGATTTGTGGAGTAGTGTGGAGCAGTGTTGTGAATAGCTGGTCAGTGACCACAATGTGCTATCATGAAGTTAGAATCAGGGATAAAATTTGACCCAAAGACCAAGGAGATATGATTTTTTGAAGATCTAGACTCCTATCCACTTCCTTGTTAACTTAAAACTTAAAAATTATTTATCTCGGCTCCTGAGTACTTTTTGTTTTTTCAATGAAAAATCTCTGGCAGACAACAGCAAAAAATCGGAAATCATTCTGGCAGTCAATCGGTTAATCGTGCATCCGTAGATATAATGGTTATTTGTTGTGGCATTTGTAACAGAACCAGGACAATCTCTCAAGTCTAAACTCACTGAACTGATTCATGGTTCATATAGTTCATGGTTCATTGTGCCGAATCACAACTCTTAAAAAAGAGCTAAACCTAGACTACTGGGCTAGACCTTAGAGCTGTATTTGACATTTAATTGCCATTAAAGGAACTGATTAAAGGAACTGATTTAAGTTATATTTATCAGATTGTTTTCAGTTTGCATGTGTTAATGATGAATCCTCCATGCACACAAAAGTTTGACTGTG
>NC_137605.1:22461965-22471965 GCF_963280865.1 Gymnoscopelus braueri
AGATGCTCCGGGGTTAGCAGAGGTAGCCTATATGTTAATGGAGCAGGTATTGGGGCGTAGAGAATTAATGCATTCACTAATTAAAGTCAAACGGTGAGATAACGACGTGGACTGAAGAGGGAATGGGAGAACAGACACACAGTGCACATGGACGGAGAACAGAGAATTAGGGCGACGACGGGGGGAGAAGAAGCAGGGGTTTTAATAGCGGGACTGGAAGAGATGCGGAGAGGTGTGAAAATGGAGAGATCGGATGAGAAGACCGAGCAAAGGTGTTGGGGTGGGTGGCGGAGCGGGGGGTGGGATGTGTGTGTGTGAGTGGGGGGGTTGAAATAAATAGAAATCGAATGGCTTGGGTGCGAGAGCTAGAGAGGAGTTCTGAGGCGGAAAAAAATATAAAGAGGAGAAGAAGCGAGACAAGACACAACGACAATGATGGAGAAACTTTTGATAGTTGTGCAATTCGTTTTCGAAAAGTTGGCATTGCGTGCTGGGGACTTAAAGTCTAACATAATGTCACCCAGACATCGGGCATTCTTGTCACGAGTTGCACAAATCCAGGGACACGTCAATCAACAAAAGGAGGTTGTTGGGAAAGGCAGCGGGGTCTTGTTTGTCTGTTGCTTGGACCATAGGCTGAAGACAGCCCATGTGTTCACTATTGGAATGGGTTAGGCCTACAAATATAGATTATTAGATTATAGGAATGTAGGAATACATCATATTCTTAAATGATGCAGACATAACCCAAAACAAGTGTCTAAAATGCATTGGTGTCTATTGTCTAAGAAAATGCTATGAGTCTCAAAACGGTCACCACATCCGGTGCACTTGTGTTGATCAGCCTACATCAGGACAGGACAGCAGCTACAGTAAATACATTTTCCATTTTAGGCAGTATACAAAAAGGTCAACGCGCACTCTGGCATGTCTATTCATATAGAGTAGCCCTGATTACAACTTGAAGTCTAGTGTCTAGTGTCTAACAATCCCCATGCCTAACGTGGCTGTGCAATAACACCCACCAAGTAAAGTCAATCTCAATACAATAATTGATTTTAATAGAATAGCACAGGCGTGAGGAAGTCCTCTTGTACCCCCCCCCCCCCCAATCAACAACTATAAAAGCGGAGCTGAAATTGGGCTGAGGGATAGAACCAAGAGAAATGAGATACACCAAATTAGAAGAGATTGGCTTGATGGACTTTGGATTAGAAGGAAAAGGAGTTATATAGGGTGGGGATGACGAGAAAAGGAGTAAAGTGAGTGAGTGAATGAATGAGTGAGTGCATATGTGGAAGATGGAGAAAAAGAGGGGAGGGAGGGGGTCTCAGTACTTGGCAGTCTCCGGGTATCTCAGGTTCTCTCCGGCCGAGAAAGCGGTCGATATTTAATTGTTATTGCTAGCATGGAACGCACGGAAGCGGGGCCTGTACGAAAATTTCTCATTTATTTGGTATTCTTGTTTTCTCTCCTTTCCCCTCTCTCTCTCTCTCTCTCTCTCTCTCTCTCTCTCTCTCTCTCTCTCTCTCTCTCTCTCTCTCTCTCCCCTCTCTCTCTCTCCTCCCCTCTCTCTTTGTGGAACGCTGGGGCGAGCCGGAGGAAGGGGGGATTTGCGGCGCTTTGGGGCAAATGGAGAGTGGATGTGGGGAAGAGGGGTTCTTTGGATGAGATCTGAAGGGGAAAAAACACGAGCGTTCCCTTCTCCCAACTTTAGTTTCTGTCCCTAGACACATTATATCCACTTTCTATCACCTCCACAGTGCTGCACCCCCCCCCCACCCCCGCCCACCGTTCCACCCCCCCCCCCCCCAATCTACCCTCACCTGTCCAAAATGAAAAATCCGTCATTTTCATCAAACGTCCAAGCAAATATTATCTGCACTCCATTCCGAAAGATCGAATCTTATTTAGGGCGACGGGGATTCGCCATCTGTTTTACAATTTCATTCCTCCATGAACTTTATTTTCCCCGACTTTGGACAAAATTATAACCCGATCGATCCGTTATCTGCCCACCCCGTCTAACATCGCCTATATTTTCCCCGTGGTGGTGGTTTCCCACTTTGCTTTCAGTCGGCAGGTCAATGTTGCCTCACGGACACGGGAACAAGTAACACCTAGTAGTTGCACTGAGGCGGGTTGTGGTGGAGGAAGCCGCTCCCCGCATCCTCTTATCCATTCTGTCATGAATACTCTCCTCCTCACAAGCGGTATAGCTTCCCTACACACAGCCTTGTTTGTTTGTTTTTAAGCTAAATTCCTCTAAAGTTACATTTTCCCCACAAAGCTGTTGATGCGCATTCTGGACCGTAGCCTAGAAAGTATAGCGGCGCACAGTGGACGACTTCTTTTATTTACCTGACAACTTTTTTGTTGCGCCTCCAAGGACAACTTTTTTAGTCTCCCCGTTCTCCAATTCACCTGATCTTTTCTTTTTGGGGGTTTCACTCCAATATTCCACTTTCTAATGAGCTACTGTGTCACTGTGTGTTTTCGTATGTGTAGTCTTAGAGAATCTGAGAGGAATGTGCGTTTCAATATTTTCCTAAACTGCCCCAGACCAAGAAAACTATCATTTTACGCGCGGCGACAGGATTCACGTGGGACCTACAGGGAAGTCAATGAAGGTGCATCGGTGAAGGTAAGCATCCCATCTCTCTTATTCTGTCCTTTCGCAGGGTTATGGTCAGTGGTGGGAAAAGTACTCACATATTTTTAAGTAAAAGTATCAATATATGACAATGTAGAAATATTCTGTTACAAGTAAAAGTCCGGAATTCAAAATGTACTTCAGTAAAATTGCAAAAGTATTGGTATCAAAATGTACTTAAAGTACCAAAAGTAGAAAGTATACTCCTTAAGTTTTCAAATGTATAAAATGCATAAAAATCTTTTGAAAATAGCTGATCTACAAGCTCACAATGCCATTGTGAGCTTGTAGATGAGCTATTTTCAAATGGTAAAAATGTGTACTGAAGTGGGTATATAATGTATGTTTTGCAATAATCAAAAGAAACTAAAGTTGTCAAATAATTGTAGTGGAGTAAAAGTATAATATTTGCCTCTGAGATGTAGTGGAGTTGAAGTAAAAGTACTGAAAATTGGAAATACTCCAAAGTAAAAATACCTCAAAATTGTACAGTACGTGAGTAAATGTACTTAGTTACTTTACACCACTGGTTATAGTCAAGTGGCGTTCATAATAAAATGACGCGCGTAAACAACGCCATGATGGAAATAAGCATTGGGGGAGGTAAGTAATGCAACCTACTTTGGAGAGCGAGAACGTGCGCCTCGTTCATAAATTGATTGATGTATATAGACTAGACACCGGAGAGTTGTTCAACCCGTCTCCCACCCAAATAGATCGACACTAATCCCTGAAGAGCACCATGCGTTTGTTGGAAAAACGATACGAGAAACACTGAAGTGAGATTGCGAGTTGAAAAGTAGCCTACGCGAGGTCAGCCGACTGAAATATATGGTTCAATTACTCTCCAGGGGGCGAAGATATACATCAGGCTACAGTTACACAACTTGTAAACACAAAGGGCAGAGGGGTTCCTGCGTGCTTAATATGTTGATATTGGTAAATATGCATATATTCACTTTTCAGTGTTTGATTATATATGGTCCTCACACATTATGCCCCAATATGCCCATGCAGTCAGGGTATGATTGCAAGCAACAATACTAACATCTGACTATTACAGTCTCTCTCTCTCTCTCTCTCTCTCTCTCTCTCTCTCTGTGTGTGTGTGTGTGTGTGTGTGTGTGTGTGTGTGTGTGTGTGTGTGTGTGTGTGTGTGTGTGTGTGTGTGAGTGAGTGAGTGAGTGAGTGTGTGTGTGTGAGTGTGTGAGTGTGTGTGTGTGTGTGTGTGTGTGTGTGTGTGTGTGTGTGTGTGTGTGTGTGTGTTCGTGCATGTGTGTGTCCATGCGTGTGTGTCCACTCATAAGAATTAAGCCACCTGCTACAAACAAAAACATACAGATTGAGTTATAATATATGTATGCAACTTCTTAGGCCACAGTATACCTATATCTCTATTTTCCCTTATTGACAGTAAGATTAAAAAGTCGGTGTCAAGTTCAAGCTTGGAGATATATCACAATTTTTTAATATCTCAGAAATGGATACATTTCAGAAATAAGCTTTTCCTGATACATATGCTATTTTAAAATACATACAAGTTAGTATCCTAGAAAATGTAGGATATCAGTATAATGTTACTCTGGAAGTATAAAAATGGACCCTTATGGGTACAACACTTGTTGCAATCTTTCTCCCCATATTGACTTAATAAGTGCTAAAATGTTCTGCTGAGGTCTGAACCATCCAGTCTTTGACTTGAACTTTTGGCAAAATGTCTCTGCTTTTTCCACAGAGATCTGAACTCTCCCACTGTCATGAGATTGCTGACAGTTTTGTTGAATTGATAAATAATCTAATTTCACACACGACCATCAACAGACACTGACAATGACAAAAAAATCATATTTGTTACAGTCATAATCACCTGTTCATTCAAGAGGCATTTGACATTGGGTATGTACGACTTCATTTATCATTGCATGTGACAGAAATGACAGATCTACATGCTCACAATGCATCACGCTGCAACATGTTGTGAGCTTGTAGATCTGTATAACTAGGTATAAATCTGGCTTAACAGTTGGAAAAAAGCCATCTCTTCTGGACTTGTGAAGAGCTTGGTCACGACTCAGTCTACAAAACTATGTATTCTGCTTTGTAATCAAAGAACATTTCAAGAGGCTATGACTTGATGAATGTTGCATTACTGTGAAACAAAGGGTTGCATAAAAAAGGAAAAAAAGAGCAATTAAACATTCAAGAGTTTTTAACACCAGCTCGATTGAAGTCTGAGCCAGCCATGCATTTAGAAGAGAGGAAAGTCTAAGGAGGAGAGATATGTCAATATGACGGTGCTACATTACACAGGGCTGAATATTGTCTGTGGCTAATACATCTATAAGATAAATAATCCTAATCACCCATTCCCTAAAATTTACAATGACAGCCATTTGGGAATCATTTGACTACATTCACTTATCCATTTCTTAGTTTCACTCATCATAACTTGAATAACTATGACTAAGTTGAAGATAAACCAATCACACTCTTGAGCATCCTAGTGCCATTTGCCTCTCTATTATGGCACTGTCCGCAAGCAGTTTGAATATGCCTTTACTTCAGATACCCTTTTTGTTACATTTAGTTTCTTTGAGAACTTAATTGCAAATTTACACAAGGCACAGTGTAATGTTTTAAATATCTTGGTGAAAATCAGAATTCATATTGTTTGGTTAAGGGAGCCAGTAGAGAATTCTGAAATGTTGACCACATTTCTTGGAATAACGAATTGCAATGCTAAAGCACAGTGGTATTCCGTGTTTTAGATACTTAGCATGTAGCAGTGTAGGCATTTCTTAAGTCCTTATAAAGCTGAGTATCTCCCTTCACCAGAAGCTGGATTTCCTTTGGTTTTCTGATAGATCTTTTGTTTCTCATAAAGACAGTCTTGGCTCAATCTAATCTGTAACAATGGCACCCAACATGGAGAGATTTCCTCTCTGGGAGTAGGGTGCTGGGTGGGGGGTGCTGGCGTTTGCGGGAGGGGTGCAGAGGTGACTTCCGTAATTCTAAACAGTCTATCCCTATTTTGGAAGGAATTTAATTTTGGATGACAGCCAGGTTTACAGATTGTACACGGCCTGTTGTAAAAATCCTCCCATTGCTACTGCAATTTTCCAATCACATGAAAAGAACTTTGTGTTGCTGTTACTATACACTATGAATCGTGACGGCGCTCCAATGGTGCCTGTCAAGTCAGGGGATAGATTCTGTATAATTTCTGAATGACATCGTGCATCCGCATCAAGGGTGCATGGGAATTTGCCACCACCTAACTGCTGGCAGTGGTGGAAAAAGTACTCACATGTTTTACTTAAGTAAAAGAATCAATAGTGCAATCGAGAAATAATCAGTTACAAGAAAAAGTCTGGAATTCAAAAGTTACTAAAAGTACAAGAGTATTGATATCAAAATGTACTTAAAGTACCAAAAGTAGAAAGTACTCTTTATGCAGAAGCATCCCATTTCATAAGTTTTCAAATCTATAATATGTATAAAAATCTTTTGAAAATAGCAAGCTCACAATGTGTCGCATCGCGACGCATTGTGAGATTGTAGATTGGCTATTTTCAAATGACTGAAATGTATTTAGGCCTGAAGTGGGTAATGTATGTTTTGTAATAATAATACAAATCTACAAAGTAGATATAATACTCCAAAAATTACTCCAGTAAAGTAAAAATACCTCAAAATTGTAGGTACAGTACTTGAGTAAATAGTTACTTTACACCACTGAATGCTGGTAAATTGTGACTCTATAAGCAACTTTGGGAGACAATTATCACAATTATCATTTAGTGTTCCTATTTTAGTCTAAAAATCAAGTTGGCTAGTAAACTAGTGAAAGTAGTCCACAGCCACAGTTGAAGCCTGGAGGGCCAAAACATTTATCCAAACTGGGAAAATAAAGGTTTGTAATGAATGTTTGCAAGTCATTTTTTGTCTAAATATCACACACTGACTGGTCCAAGCATGTTGACCTACACCTACAGTATCACACAGTGAATTAAATACTATGGCTGATGAACAAAAACACCGGTTTCCTTGTCCTGTCTGTATCCTCCATAAAAATCACTGCTCCTCAAGGGCCCACTGCCAGGGAAGGCTCCACTATCATTGATTAGGCATTACCTTCACCACCTCCGACGCCCATTCGCTTGTTTGTCGACGATGCCCTATTTCCGAGGTATTCAAACGCTCACTAAGCATGTGAGCCAATATTTATAGAGGCTTTAACAGGTTCATTATAGTCAGCGGGGATGGTTCCACGGGGGATAAAGCACTCATAAAGGCCCCGACGGAGTTAGTCCCCCTCATGCTCTGGGCCGCTGACAGTACAGTCAATGGCCCACAATCATTCCTCATCTGTTTTATGGCTCCACTGACGTTTATAGCTGTTAGGGGGCTAAAATAAAAGCATTAACGGATGCAAGGGCACTGGGGGGGGACTGTATTCTTCAGCAGGTTTCGCCGTTTAATCAAGGGTCACACTCAGTGAAGTCTGTAATCCGCTCAATAACAGTTAGATCCATCCCACGGTTTTGTTGGCACATACATGTACTACATACATGCATGACAGGGTCTTTCTGGCTGGTGCTCAAATGAGTCATATGTTGGTAGTTGTTTGGTCACTTGGCCATGTTGCTCAATAGCTTTCAATAGATGATAATGTGCAATTCCAGGTTATCTGATGACAATCCCATATTCCCATGTATATAATGTAACATGTTGCTCTCGACTTTCATCTTCCTCCGTTCATGTCACTGTACATCATGTTAATCTCTTTCAGGACCTTGGCATGGATTTGTCCTTTGTTGCGTTTCCCATTGACTGCCCTCTTACCCTTCTGTTATCCTCTTTCAAGGCATCTGCAGTTCTCTTGCGCTCCCCAACAATAGCCTCCTCAACCTTGTTCAGCTCCTGCTTGAATCGTGTCTCTTCCGAGCACGATCTGTTCATTTATCTTTTTTATTACTACCTTCCCGTCTTATATTCTATACCCAAACCTTCTTTTAAACGTCCTGCCCCCTGTTTTGGAGTCACTGACCCCCTCAGCTCTCCCCTCTCCCTTCGCCTTCTCCCACTTAACCCCATATTTCACAGCTGAACTACGGCTAATTTCCCCCGGTCCTCCGAACAACGCTCTCTATACCGCTGGAGCACGCTTAATTACCCGCAATTAAAGCCCAACGCTAACGAGAAAATTGCTCTGTTATGAAATGACTTCAAAAGGACTCGAGTAAGTAGAATGGATTGGAAGGGAAAAAGTTGGGCGGCTGCCTGGGGGGTGGCAGGGGGTTAGAGCTATTCTGCTTGCGTTTTCCCTTCTCAAGATGCCTCAGAGAGAGGCGGTAAGCAAATACCCCTTCGGCGGCACCCACAGCTGTAGATAACAATATTCTTCATCCAGACGCAGGTGTTGGCAGTGAGCAAATGCAACTATTCGCTTTGGTAATGGAGAGGAAGGCGTGTTGGTAAAGCTTTGGTAGACTGCTTTTTGAGGTAGTTCAGAGTCTTACCAGTTCATAATATCAGAGCATCATTGCTTGTGCTGTTGTTCATAATTGACACAAGGTCACTCATCTTATGACCACACAGGAACGGTGTGCTCTTTGGTACATCCAATTAGATGGTCATTCTCTGAGATGTAGTTAGCAGATATTTGCTTATCGCTGTAAACTTCCTTTTTATAATCACTTTATTGGCGTGGTCTTTGTATTGGTATATATGTATTGTCACATTGTATACTGAAGGGAGGCTTTTATCTTTTTAGCCTCCCAGAATACACAGCCAAGCAGAAACATCACTTCATAACAATGCTTCCCAGTTGAGTTTCGGTACCACATAAGCAGTTTGAAAGCTGTGGTTTTTCAGCACTATTTTCCACACTACTGTGCATAATGTTTTAGGTTTAAGTTTTGCCAAGGTCAGAGGGACATGCCTACCCCAACATTATGGAGAAATAAAATGACTAAACTGGGGCACGTGAACAAGACCTCTGATATAATGAGGTGACATTATGACACATCATTACATATTATATTATAATGACAACAACCAGATAAGAGTAACACATTGTGTTCTTTCCCAGAAACCTCACTTGAAGGGTTTCAGCTTTGTTGATGATACAGACTGCGATGTTGCTGAGCTCACAATAGCCTATACCCTATACTGTGCAAACCCATTCCCTGTCACCCAGGAACGAGCAAATCCTTTCACAGCCTCACACCCCTCACACCAATCCAATCTAAAGCTGGCAAAATGAAACAAATAAACACTAATTCAGATTATTTACGTCCAGTTTACACCACAAGACGCCGGGTGTACGTGTGTGGGGGGGTAAAAGCTATATGGTGGGTGGATAATTGTAACAGTGGTAGTAATAAGTGCAGCGGCTACAGTGATAACAATTAGATTTGATTTCATTTGAGAATGCCTCCACAGCTGCTCCCCTCTCACCCCCTTAACCCCCCCTCTTCATCCTCCACCTCCTCTCCTCCTCTCCCTCCCCCCCTCTCTCCTCTCCCCCTAGATTAAAGTGGGTGTGTTAATTCCGTGGTGTAGCGATCGAACAGCTCTGGCAACAATGGGAAATGGGCTATTGATCAGAACAGCTCAGATTAAGACTAGGCAGTGGAGCTCTTTCTTCCTCTCTCTCTTCCAACACCCCCCCCCCCCTCTCTCTCTCTCCATTTCCCACCTCCTTCTCCCTGTCTTCCTGTCTGTCCTGGTCGTGTCATCTCCCACCATGCTCCTCTACCTCTCCTCTTCCCCTCCTCGCTTCTCTTTCACCCATCGCCTCTTTGCAGACATGCAGAGACTAACAGCTAGGGAAGGGAATAGGGGTTGTGTATGTACTGTATGTAAGTATGTTTATATATATATATATATATATATATATATATATATATATATAATATATATATATATATATATATGTATATATATATATATATATATATATATATATATATATATATATATATATATATATATATATATATATATATATATATATAATATAAATATATATATATATATATATATATATATATATATATATATATATATATATATATATATATAGGGAGAGAGAGAGAAAGAGAGAGACCACTGTCTTGTCTTCCTTCCTAGACCTCCTTTCCATCCTATGCTTCCTATATTTCCTATTCGCCCCTTCTATTTTTTGACAGGAAGAGCATCAATCATTTCCCTCCCTGCTCGTACTACATTGTAAAATCATCAGTATTCACTTAACTCCAGAGGATTTAATTTGTAACTAAATGGACCCTTACAGGTCAACAATGGGAAATGGGCCATTTGTAACCAAATGGTCCCGCATTC
>NC_137605.1:22476165-22496165 GCF_963280865.1 Gymnoscopelus braueri
TGCCTGACTTTGTAACCATTACCTACTGTATAGTTTGTATTTATTACATGTAGGCCTACTGTTGTACTGTCTAACTCACTATGCAACCTCTGGGCAAACTTATAGCTGGTCACAGCTCATCAATAATAATAATAATAATAGCTTGAATTTATATAGCGCCTTTCATAAACCCAAGGACGCTTTACATCAGAACAATGAACAACTAACAGACAAATGAACATCAGGAATTATGTGATTGTATATTTTACACAGTAACTGTGAATCGCAGGTGGGAAAACCTAAATAAAACTAAAACAGTAGATGGTCAAAGATGAATGCCGACAGATAGAGGGAGACGAATACAGACTGACCCAATCGGTGGTAAGTAGCTGCTACATGGTAAAATCCTGAGTGAGTGAAATGAACATTGGATTTTACTGTGCACGCAGTACTTGTTCTCCATCGATATAGACCAGTCGTTCACAGAGGCTTAATGTGACTTGAAAACTGCTGGGTTCTCAGTCCACCCAGATACACAGACCTCCGCTAGCAGTGACTAGTGTGTACCACCAGGATGTGAGCCTGAAGCTGTAAGTTGTTGAACTTGAACACAAAGGTGAAAAGCAAAGTGGCCATTTCCCCTCTCGTCAACAAGAGACAGTGAAGGGCAGAGAGAGAAAGAGAGAGAGAGAGAGACAAAGTGGACGTACCTCCCAAGAATAAGAATGAAAAGTTGTGGGTCCACTTAACCTTCATTGCACACCTCCTCTTCTACTCACCCACTATACCTCTTCCTTTCCATCCTTTTCCTCCTTTGCTCCTTCTGAGGAGCCCCCCCACCCCCTAACCATCTACTCCGCCTCCTCCTTTATAGTCCTCTTGCTCCGTCTGGCATTCTCTGTTGTTCCAGATGTGTATCGGTGGGTCTCGGGGTCGACAGAGGGGTCCCTCCCTCGCTGTAGCGTTCCCGTGTCTACTGGGAGATGGTGGTCCCGATAGTGCGGTGTGTCTGACACGTACACAACAGTGCATAAATCAAACGCACACATACGCGTGCTTGCTCCCATTTATCTCCCCACTCAGCAGCACTCTGATAGCGGCCGACTCTGCATAGAGTCAGGGGGGAAAGAGAGAGAGGGAGAGAGGGAGGGAGAGGCTGCATGCTGCCTTGTTAAGTGGGAAAGTAATGGGAAAGCTGTAAAAAAAGAGGCTGCTATTGTCGCTGTCATCTCTTTTGTTAAGGTCGCCTTCAGTGCTTTTGTCTTTCATTCTGATGGACGCTTCTGTTTTATGCTGGAGAAAGTGTGTTGTGCGCCTGTATGCGTGTGGATAATTGCTGTTGCATGTGTAACTGCGAGGCTAACAATGTTTCTTACGTCGTTAGGGAGGCAGTTTAGGCAGAGAATGGAGCCAATTCCAAGCTAACGTCATTGAAGTTGTCGTCCAACAACAGCAGGCCCACGAATGGGAACTGACATTCTTTTTTCCCCCTTTCTTTCTGTTTGTCACATTGCTAAAGCCACCCAACCAACCGTTGCCACCATTGAATATGAATATCAGTGAATCTTAAAAAAATATTTTCTGCAATACATTGTAGTTCTTTAGCTGTTCATGTTACCCAACTTACAAGAAGAATAAGCTTCATATAGTTCCCTGATCTCCAGCATTACAGGCAAACAAATATGAAAGGATATCAAGGGACGAACACTGTATTTTATCCCTGCAATATCCCAAACATGAGAATCTTGTGTGAGGGTATTGAGTGAATGTAAAGTTAGCTCTGAGATTGTACACACACACACACACACACACACACACACACACACACACACACACACACACACACACACACACACAAACACAAACACAAACACAAACACACACACACACACACACACCACACACACACACACACACACACACGCAGTGTGCTAAAATATTGATTCAGGATTCAGGAAATCCCACGGCCATAACTTCCTGAAGTGCGTAAGGTTTACTTTATTTACTGTACTGTATATACTTTTGTAAGGCACCATGGACAGCAATCATAAAGAAGTTGCAGCTCTGTAACATGGCGGCTGCCTACAGGGGTAAAAAAAACCTGTACTGTTGCACCAAAACAATAAAATAAAATAATAATAAATTGAATATTTAACTGTTAGTATTAACCAGTTAAACAATTCAATAACACTTGCTATGCATGTCTATAACGCAATATAAACATACTTTATGTTTAATCTGCTTATAAAACTGTATAATTATAGTTGTAAAAATGTATAAATAATCATAATGCTTTACAACAATAATCATAACACATTATAAAGCATTTTCTAATTACTCATAAGGTGAGTATTATAATATTTCATAATTGCTGGACACGCCCAGACATTTGTTTTTGCAAGTATTATCCTATATTAAAACTGGCTAATGAGCGGGCCGGCCGGCCGGCGGACCTCTGATATCAGCCTGACTCAGCCATAAACAAATCACGGCCACCATAAACAAACCACGGCCACGTTTCCACTAAAAAATTTATTATGAACTTACTATGGAAAAATAACTCATAAATTAGGGTTCTGTGCAGAGAAACAACCCCCCCCCCCTTCTCCCCTTCCTGTTCCCTGGTATGAATGAGTGTCTTGTCTATTGTTTGTCCTGTCTGTTTATTTTATTATCATTTTGTATGTCTTACATTTAACATGTACATTGATTACTGTATCTATTTTACTGTTTGTTCTGTTGTGCTGTGTTTTGTTTAATTGTTGTTGTTTTGTTTTTTGTTTTTGTTTTTGTCAAGAAAAATCAGACCTTTTTCATGATTTGATATGAAGCCCTTGTCTTTCCTGTCTGAAAAAATAATAAAGAGATTTGTAAAAAAAAAAAAACACGGCCACGTCACTATGACAACATAACCATAAACAAATCACGGCCACATAAACAAACCACGGCCACGTCACTATGACAACATAACCATAAACAAACCAAAAAAACATATATGGGCATAAAAGAACAGATACAGAGATCTCCATATATGGCCATATCAGCATGCCCATATATGGGCATATACTGATGACATCAGTTATCTCCATATATGGGCACAAAAGGGACACAGACAGATGTGTACAACAGGTACTCTGACAAAGCCCCCGACACTATGACTCAGATAAATTGGTCGGATCAGTGGTATGACGTATAGGTGTCAGGGCCCGAACCTCTAGTATCTTTATAATGTGTTATGATTATTGTTATGAATCATTATGAGTATTTAGTTCTTATAACGATACAGTGTTATAAGTAGATTATAATGCATTAAGTATGTTTATAATACATTATAGACATGGGATGCATAACAAGTGTTACTATTAACATCCATAAAAGGAATATTTCTTTATTGTCCCAAGATCCCTCTCGCCATATTATTATGTTCCTGTCAGTGAGTCAGGCGGTTTCCCCGTGCCAATCAGTGGCCCCTCCCATCAGAAATCTCAGACTGAGAGGCCATTTGGCTGTTGTTGACAGGAGGGGAGTAGCTATTGACAGGGCCCCGCCGGGGAGAGGCGTGTCTTGGGCCCCGCGTCCAAAGCGTTTGTGGCGTTTTAATACACTGTAGCTGTGCTCCTCACGGCGCCTCGCCCTGCATGCTACTGCCACAGGGATCAATATGCACTGGAGCTAGAGCGAAATGGACCATCTGATGCACACTGCCAGAAAAGAGGAGGGGGGGGGGGGTCAGGGAAAGAGAGAGAGAGCAATGGAAGAGAGGAGTGGAAGGCAATAAAAAGATAGGTTGAAGAGGAGAGGAGAGGACAGAGAAGAGGGTGAGTTTGGCGAGACCCAAAGAAAGAGAGGATGAGAGAGGAGAGGTAATGATTAGATCCGTGGTTTAGAGAGAGAGGAAGGAAAGAAATGGAGATGGGGAGACCCAAAGAAACAGAGGAAGAGAGGAAGAGAGGGGAGAGGAAATTATTATGTAGAGCCATGATTTGAAAATGGACACAGTGGCAGAGAAGGAAGACAGACAGACAGACAGACAGACAGACAGACAGACAGGGAGACAGACAGGGAGACAGACAACAGGGAGACAGACAACAGGGAGACGGGGGAGACAGGGAGACAGGGAGAGTAAGAGAGTGATAAAACAGGTGAGTGGATGAAAGAGATGTTCAAGTGAGTGAGAGAGAGAGAAAACAGATCAGGGGCACAAAAACGAGTGGGGGAGGAGGGCGACACTGAAAGAAGAGGAAGAAGGTAACACTGAGATACACACAGGAAGAGAAAACAAAAGAAGACATAAGGGAGAAGGGGAGAGGGAGAGAGAAAGAGAGAGGCAGTTGGAAGGTTAGGGGGAAATGGAAGTAGAAGAATGGGGGAAGAGGGGAGAGAAAGAGGGTGAGAGTGAAAGAGGAACAGAATGGGGGAAAGGCAGTGGGGAGAGGAGGAGGGGGGGTTAAAATTTCCATCAGGTTTTCAATTGGGGCGGATCAATAGTGTATTAGAGCTCACCTTGACCCCGTCTCCCCCCATACCCCCACACACCACCCACCCCTCTCCATCCCCCCTTCTGCTTCTCTGCGGCCCCCGGCACACACACAGGGCCAGGCTACTCTCCCTCACAGCAGGAGGCGGAGAGGGGGGAGAGATTGCATTACGGGGCTCCCTTTCTCAGACCAAAGTGGCAGAAAATGGCACAATAAAAGGGAGGGAGAGGGAGAGAGAGAGAGAGAGAGAGAGAGAGAGAGGAGAGAGAGAGAGAGAGAGAGAGAGAGAGAGAGAGAGAGAGAGAGAGAGAGAGAGAGAGAGAGAGAGAGAGAGAGAGAGAGAGAAGGGGAGAGAGGGAGAGAGAGAGAGAGAGAGAGAGAGAGAGAGGGAGGAGATAGAGAAAGACAGACAGAGAGAGACAGAGAGCAGTGAGCTGCAGCAAGGTGTATTGCTGTGTTTGTTTGGATGGAACTCACTCAACATGGAGGGGGAAACTAAGGATTGGGAGATCGGAGAGGATGTGTGCGTGTGCGTGTGCGTGTGCGTGTGCGTGTGCGCGCGCGCTGTGTGTGTGTGTGGTTTAGCAAACCACAAATAACGTTCATCATCAACATCCGCAACACACATGCATGGGCACATGCACAGCACACACGCACACACACACACACACACACACACACACACACACACACACACACACACACACACACACACACACACACACACACACACGCACACATGCACGTTTATCTATAAAAAAAAATGAATCATTTTGTATGCTGCGCATCACACCTGTATAACCTTGATTGTTTGTGCTCTCTGTTGCGAGACAGACTCGGTGTCCTCTGGCTTATATTTCGGTTCTCTGCTGGGGACATTCAATATTGTGTGAACTGTCTTGCACATCTCGCCATATAGGCCTAACATGTAGGGCTTAGTTCATCAACACACACACACACACACACACACACACACACACACACACACACACACACACACACACACACACACACACACACACACACAACACACACACACACAGACACCCACACACACACACACACACACAGACACACACACACACACACACACACACACACACACACACACACACACACACACACACACACACGTGCGCGCACACACGCACTCACACACTCACACACGCGGGGTGCAGGCAGGACACCCTCCATCACGTGAGGACAGCGAGGCTTCAAACCGTTTTGAGGAGGACAGAGGCAGGGGGCAGTGGGAGCAGGAGGAAGAGTGGGGGGTGGCATGTGGGGGGGGGGGGGTTGAATGAAAAAAATTGATCCGGGAATTTAGCATTTAGACACAGTTTACAAAGCGATATAGAGAGGAGGCACGGGAGCAGAAGGGGGCCGGTCGAGGCAGGGGGAGGACAGTTAACTTTACAATAGGTCAGCTCTGCACAATTGACTAACTGTAACCCCGACAGACAAACTGTGTGGTGTGCGTGATGTACAGTGCGTAACGCCTCACCTCCACACAGTGCAACTCTGAATCTCCCTCTGTGGTCGGGACCATGGCGCTCGCCGAGGGTTTTCAGCGAGTGGCACTGTCATACAGAGCAAAAAACACCCACAAGAACATTTTCTGTCAGGAAAAGCCCCACAGCATTAAGCCCTACATTTGATGCTCTTTTTTTCTTCTCCATCTACGTCTTCTTCGTCTCCTCATCTTCCTCCTCCTCCTCCTCCTTCTCTTTCTTTTTCTTCTTTTGTTTGGCGATTTGTCTTTTTTAGGTAGAGCATGTGATGTGGCCCGATGCTGTACCTATATTGTCACATAACACACTCCAACGCACAAGCATACTGTGCGTGCACACAGACACATGCACACACACATACACACACACGCACACACACACACACACACACACACACTCACACACACACACACACACACACACACACACACGTCCGCGCGCACGCACACACACACACACACACACACACACACACACACACGCACACACACACACACGCACGCACACACTCTGACTCAAACACCTGCACCCACAAACACACACACGCACATACAGGTACACAGACACACATGTGCATGTACATGCATGTAACACACGCACACACTGTCGCTCTCACTGAGGGGGGAGAAAAGGAAAGAAGAAAAAAGAGGAGAGAAAAAGAAATCGATCGTCGGGGATAGCGGTGCGCGTCGGAGGATCGTATCTTGTCAAAATAATATATTACCCTCATCCCCGCCTGATCGATGCGGTGGATTAGGGACGGAGGGCTCCCTCTCTACTCCTCCTCCTCCTCTCTCTCGCTCTCTCAGCCTCTCCTCTCCTCCTCGCTCTGCCTCTCTTCCTCCCCGGCGCTCGGCGCAGTTTAATATTTACCTCCGTGAAAGAGCGGCCGCGACGGCTCTCAGCCCTAATTGATTCCGACACATGGGGCTCTGTGCTCAGGCTGCGGATGAGAGAGAGGGAGAGAGATAGAGGGGGGGGGGGGGGGGGCAGAGGGAGACTGGTAGAGGAGGAGGGTTGGCTGGAATACAGAAAGAAAGAAGGGGGAGGCGACGGAAGGATGAGTGCAAACTAAAGGAAGCAGTGAGTGGAAGAGGGGCTGCGTAAACGGCAAAAGCCCGGGTTGATAATTCGCCGTACGCCGATGTCGTGCGAAAAAACAGCCGATCTACAAGCTCACACATGTGGTTGCGGTTGTGACCTTGTAGATGACCTGCTGTGACAACCCGTCGTATAACGGAGCATAAATTAGGTAAAACAGTGTCGGGGCAGATGAGATGAATGTAAGCGCTTCACGTGCACGACACGTGTCATGGCTGATGAGACAGTGGAGACCGATGAGGAATGGGGATTGGGCAGAGGAGGTGGGGGTGGGGGGGGGGGGTGGGGGTGAGAGGAGGTAAAAGGTCAAAAGTTTAAAAGGTTTTGGTAAAGTCTACTGTTGCCTAATCTGAGCTGGATGGATAGAGTTTACACACGGGGTTGATAGAGAGAGCTAGAGATAGACAGATTAGTTAAAACAAATGCTAAAAATAAGAGAAAGGAGGATGGCAGCAGGAGGTGGTGGGGGTGTAAAAGGAAATGGGGTGAGAGAGGTGTGAGAGGGGAGATGAAGAATGAAAAAAGCAGAGAGAGGGGAAGAGAGAAAGGCGAGGTATAACACAGATGGAGGGGAGAGAGGAAGAGGGAAAAGGAGGGGTGGATGGAGTAGATGTAGGAGAGGAAATGAATCAGGAAGGGGGGAAACGGAGAGGGAGCATGATGGTGGAACTGTGGCACGGAGGGAGGGAGCGAGGGATGGGAGCGAGGGAGGGAGGCAGAAGAGGAATGGAGGGGCGAGGGGCAGAGGGGAGCAAATGAGAGGGATTAAGAGAGCGACGCGAAGATAGATAGAAACGGAGGAGTGAAACATGACGGGCACCGCGTGGAACACCAATAAAATGAAAGGAGGGCAGAGAGAGAGAGCAAGAGAGAGAGAGAGAGAGAGAGAGAGAGAGAGAGAGAGTAAAGTAGGGGATGATTGGAAAAAAAAGGAGACAGCATATAGAGGTGACAGAATGATATTGGGTGGGATGGACAGAAAACAGGAAGCGATATGTGTGGGGAGGGGGGGAGAGTGGGCCCATATTTTCCGTTGAAGGAACTGGCCTGTCAGGCTGTTCCGCCGCCACAGAGCGCCTCTATAAAATACAGGGAGCAGGCGTCCAGCGCCAGGGGTGACTTATGTGTATATCCATGCTTTGTCAATATTTCTTTCTGTCTTCCTTCCTCTGCGCTCCCCCCCCCCCCCTCTCCCAACCCCATCGCCTACCACGCTTTGCTCCCTCGCTTCCTTGCTCTCTCATTCCAACTCTCTCTCTCTCTCTCTCGCACTCACGCTTGCTCTCTGTGTAGCATATACCTCAGTTGCAGGCCCCTCCACCCTGTTTCGCTCTGTCTGAGTGCCAGCTAAACGCTCACCTCTTCTGTATACCTCTTCTAGCTGGATGCCTCTTCTATTTGTCTACACAGTATCCTAATTTGGCCATGGGACCCTATACGCGGATGGACCCTTTCTTCTTTAGATTAATTTTTTGGCTTTCATGCCTTTATTGATAGGATAGTAGTTTGACAGGAAATGGGGAGAGAGATCGGGAGTGACATGCAGCAAAGGCCGTCGGGATCTGGACTCGAACCCGCAACACGCTGTCAGGCTATTTTGGAGCCTGGACCGCTACGCCAGCAGTCCAGGCCCGTATGAACGTTTTTGAGGATCGGCTCATGTGCTAAAAGTCTATTATTGTTGGAGGTTGACTTGAGCAAAGTGTGCTCAGTGGCTCTCTGTCACCACAATAACTCGCCATCATGAGTGAACCATTCGGTCGAAATGGTGTATTAAGGGTCAACACAAACATTTTAATAGCAACTAATATACGTAAATGTAATAGCAATAGTGTAAGTGTTTAAGTGTGTGCGTGTGTGTGTGTGTGTTTGCATGAGTGTGTGTTGTGTTTGTGTCTGTGTATTTCTTTTGAGTCTGTGATGCATACAATCACGTGTGCCCATTTGTATTCGTGTGCAATATCTCTATCTGCATCTCTCTATCTATATACAGGTATGTGTGTCTGTCTGCCTGTGTATGTGCTTTCTGTACACAGGCTTTCTGTTTCTGCGGGCGTCCGTGCGTCCGTGCGCGCGCGCGTGTGTGTGTGTGTGTGTGTGTGTGTGTGTGTGTGTGTGTGTGTGTGTGTGTGTGTGTGTGTGTGTGTGTGTGTGTGTGTGTGTGTGTGTGTGTGTGTGTGTGTGTGTGTGTGTGTGTGTGTGTGTAGTCCTCTAGCGCCGGCACAGAACACCGGGTGGTGGGACTGATTTATTCATGCCATCCCTGGGTGGATTCTACCTCCTCCTCTTCCTCATTTGGCATGGTTTACTATCCTGGGGAGACTGAGGTCTGCAGTGGTTGGTGGGTGTGTGTGTGTGTGTGTGTGTGTGGGGGGGGGGGGGGGTGGGGGGGGGCAGACATCCTCCAGATAAGCTACCCTAGCTCTCGTGCCGCCTCGCGCCGACAAAGTACACCCCTCTGCATACCTGTATATTCATTAGGAAAGACATCAAAACTTCTCAGATGAGTATGGAGAGAACAGGTCATATAAAGTATGTTTTTCCTTCACATAATATATGTGCTGACTTGAACTATACAGTACGCCTAAACGAATGTGTGGATTTCTAGCATTTCTCCTGCCTGGTTTGAATGGGGGGAGGTCAATCTTTATGACTTTGCACCAACAAGGGTGAGGCTCTCCATCAGCTCTGACTGTGTTCTCAGCTAACTCCCTCCCCACAGTGTTCCCAGCGCAACTGTATTTACACAGTGATTTTAAGCTGTTTATTAAACTGTTGATCAAATGCCATTTTCTCATGGTCTGTGAATAAATAAAGGGGTCTCGTTATTCAACCTCAGGCACAGCTGCATCGGCCCGAGTGTAGGCAAGGTCCTCAGTAAACAACGAATGCCCTGATAATCTCTATATCAGCGGGGCTCAATGGTGAACCGTGAGGATATTGCAAGTGGTAAATGGTGCATTTATATAGCGCCTTCATCCTAGGCGCTTTAGAATGATTGCGCATTAAATTCACCCATTCACACACACATTCATACACCGATGGTAGAGGAAGCCATGCAAGCCACCAACCTGCTCATCGGGAGCAATTAGGGGTTCAGTGCCTTGCTCAAGTACACTTTGACACTAACTCCTGAGCCACTGCCGCCCCCACATAACTGGCAAAACGCTATGATAACATAACGCTAGATTTTCAAGTGGGCCCTGGTCCAAAAAAGGTTGGGAACCACTCTATATATATCTTGGCATGATGGTTTTCACCTTTGCGTTCCATGTGATACTGGTGACCCATGACCTTGCTTGTTCTACTGATGTACAGTAGATTGTAGGTAGGCCTACTCTGGAAAAGACTTATCATTATCAGAAACATGAATCCCAGTCCCTATGACAACAGGATATCACCACGGAAACCAGTGGTCGAGAGAGAGAGAGAGAAAGAGAGAGAGAGATAGAGAGAGAGAGAGAGAGAGAGAGAGAGAGAGAGAGTGGCACGTTGAACTTATTTATTTTCACAGAACAAGCTGAAAATTCCCCATCTGTCTCCATGACTTCCTCTGTCTCCGCTTTCATTTCGTTCCCCTCCACCTCCACCACTCCTTCGCTTGCTTGCTTCCCCCATGTCTCCCTCTGTTTCTGGCACACCCCTCCCTCCCTCCCTCCCTCTCTCCCTCCCCATGTCTGTTCTTTATTTACACCTCTCCACTGTTCTCTGTGGTGGCTCGGGGAGCGGTAACAGAAGTGTCACTTGTCATTATTGGCCTAATTCAGTAATCCGTCATCGCTGTGCACACTGTATGCAGCTGCATTATTCGCCGCCACAGCAGGTGTACTATATGCACTGAGGTGGCGATTCGATTTGACACGCACACACATGAGACGAGAGGACCAACAGGGCAGGCGGGTGGGCAGACAGGCGAGAGTGTGTGTCTATAAATCTGTGTGTGTGTGTGTGTGTGTGTGTGTGTGTGTGTGTGTGTGTGTGTGTGTGTGTGTGTGTGTGTGTGTGTGTGCGTGTGCGCGCACGCACGCACACACACACACACACACACATGCATGCACATGTGTGGGCTTGTTGGGGTTGACTGGAAAAACAAAGCGGTCTGAGAGGTCTGTCCACTGTGAAGTGGCTCACTAGAAATTACCGGGGAGATATTGGCAGTGGAGACAGTAAATGTAGAAGATACAGAAACTAGAAACGTTGGACACATTGATAGAAGAGACGGATATTAGACACAGAGACGGTATATGTAGCTGGAAGAGACAGACACTAGAAACATTAGAAACAGACTTATGGCCCTGTTCAGACTAAATCCAGCATAGATCTGATTTATGCCCTAGCCAGAGTGGAGTCGCATTGTTTTGATGCGGTCTGAACAGCAAAAAAAGAACAGAATCAGATTTTAATCACAGTCCTTGTTCAGACTTCATAAAAACAAGCCGACTCCAAACTAGGAATCAGATTTATGCTGGGTTTGGGCTGCCAGTCTGAACAGGGCCGAAGAGACAGGCAAGACACGGTTAGGTAGCGTTCAGACTATGGTCCTTCCTTTTTACATAAAACCCTATGAGAAATTACCAAATGCGACCGCATACCACTGAGCACCTTTGGCAGAATGGAGGAAAATTGTTTAGAAATGCGCTTGGACTGCTTTTTATCACTGTCCAATAATGACTGTAAACAAATGCAGAGCTGCTCCTCGTCCGAGCTGATGGTCTCCCTCTTTCACTGTGGACTTGCGTTTTCTTAAAGGCAGGCCTGTTAATATATTTCAATTAGTAAGTGAGTTGTGGTCCAGCAACGTGAGCTCCAGCCTCCAGGTGACACATGCAGCAGCCGGGTGCCTGCATGGGCAAATGAGCTGACAGAGAAATAGAGACCTCGGTTCTTGTCTCATGGCAGCTGTACATTTTAGGTGATAAATGCCATACAGTTGCATGCTCAATCTTGATTACATCCACACCTACACCTACTTATTTAAAACTTTATTTTTTGTCCAGAGAGTATATTGAAGTGTATTTCAGTCGCACAACTTCCCTGCCTGCAGAAAAAGTGATATAGACAGCATTTTAGTGTTAACAAAGCCTTAAACAGTAGATGGACGAGATAGACATTAGACACATTAGACAGTATAGATGAAAGTGGCAGTGGAAGAGACTGTATAGTTGGACGAGATAAACGTTAGAGAAAGAAAAAGACTGTATGGCATAGATAAACAGTAGACACATTGCAGACAGCAGGAAGATACAGACATTAGAAACATTAGAGTGGGAAAGATATAAACGTTAAAAACTGTATACAGTAGATAAGATGGAAGAGACAGACTACAGATGTACATACCGTCGGAGACAACATTTGGAAGATACAGACATTAGCGACAGTATGGAAGAGCCATTGGAAACATTAGAGACTATAGATAGATGAAACAGACATTTTGAGACATTAGAGACCAACGTTTAACGTTTGCAATTGGCTTGCTCAATATTACGTCTAGAATGCAGAGATCCACCTTTAATGTCATTGCTGATTGGTTGATTTGTCTTTGATGGGCTTTTGTCTTTGATCAGCTCTCAAATTACTTTTTGTTGGGCGGTGAAACCGCCCCTATAAGTGAGGTTTGGAAATTTGTACAATTATCTTGGGCAGTGAAACCACCCCTATAAGTGAGGTTGGAAATTTGTACAATTATCCTGCGCTGTGATTGGCCAATCACAATCTATTCAGGACTGTGATTGGCCAGTGTCACATGACACATGTGCATAGCCCTTATAAGAAACCATAACTTTAAAAAAAAAACATAAATTGGTTTTTTTAAAGTTATGGTTTCGTCCATCATAAAGAGTGTTTCAATAAATGTATTTATCTTTTGTACATGATTGGTTGACTCCATTCAGTATTGTGATTAGCTAGCAAGACACCGCCCACTTCACACAGGGTGTGATTTTTTTTTAAATGATGGAAATGAACTTGGACTATTTCTGGATTTAGAGCGCAGATTTCAAGGGCATAACGGTGCATGGTGTTGGATTTCTCTCACAGAAGCTCCTTAAGTTGCGGCCGTTCCCTCAATATCTTAACTGGCATTTTAACACCATCAAGATCAATTTATTATACACTGACTTGCTCCTCATCTATCAAAATACAAGTGATAGTCTTGTATCCAGAATGATAAGCCAAAACCAAGCTAATTTCCATATCTGTCTTACATATACTGTACAAATATCTTTCATTTTTATCACCTACTGTATATGAGGCTGAAAGATACAGATTGAGTTCACAGCCATTATGTGACTATACAATAAAACTACATTTCCCACATGAGCATTGGCCATGGTCCTCTGGGATCCACAGATGGAGATAGCTATTAACAGCACTGAATCCTGGGAATTGGAGTCTCTCCACAGCTTTATAAGGAGCTTTAGGCCTGATGATAGTGCAAGTCTTACGCTCCTCTCTTTATTGGTATGGGAATGTTCACCTCTGTATTCCCTAAGGGCAGGGTGGAATCTATTATGTTCTTAATCTTAACCCCACAAGGCTCCAAATCCAGTTTCCACTATAAGTGTTTCAGTTTAACCACTTAAACCCCAAAATCTGTATTGTGGGGAAAGCTTTCGCGAAAATAGCAGATTGACAAGCTCACGTTGTGAGCTTGTTGATCGGCTATTTTCAGCGAAAGCTTTCCCCACAATATCAGAAAACAGAAAATATACTAGTATAGAGCCCTGAGGGACTCCGGTCAACCATATAGGGTTTAAGTGGTTGAACTATCGAAATGCTTTAAGAGCCCCTTGCATTAGTCCTTAGACAACACCAGTCACCTGACCACTGCAGTCTCCAATTTGATTGTTAGATATGCATTTGATTCCAGCATAATTACATTTTCTTCATATCAGTATATAGATGTGTCCCCCCACATCTATATACTTTACAGATAGATGTTTTTCTTTTCTTTTCTTTTGACAGAATTACATTTGCTTTTGTTTAATTTCTCACTTGTTTTTAATTTTTTGCCTCGGTATAACTGGTTTTTAATCTTTTGAATATTAGACTTCTGCATGTCATTATATAGGAGACTTTATCAGTGTTTAAATATTGTTTTAATTGGCGTATTATATGTAAATATTGTGCATAATTATTATTATTTATTAATAATTGTTGGTAAATTATTTTTGCCTGCATTAGTTATACATTTACCAATATTCAAATTAGTCAAAACATACATTCGAAGCATTAAAGGGCTGAACTTGCCTATTCTTTATTTATGTAAAATATATATCTTTAAAACTTTAAAATCAAATATAGACAACTCTAAAGCTTTCCGAAACATTGTCCACCAAATATACCCTGGAGGTTCTGATGTATGATGGCTAAGGAAACGTTAAAGCAGTCTTTCAAACGGTTTACTTCTATTAGGCTATATAAGAGCCAATACGTATTATTTTGGTGAAATTATTCAAGTTAACCGTATATTTTAAGCCTGGTGTAGCCTATTCTTCGCCGTACGAGTACGACGGTGTATTGAGTGGAAAAAGAGGGGATATAAGTGTTCTGTGGGGAGTTCAGTAGGCACACCGTTTCCCTCATTGAAAGAGAGCAGCGGTATAGAGAGCTATAATGAGATGAGCCGCGTGAACTTCAAACGGAAAATACCTCAGTCCTTCCGGCGTCCGGTATTCCGTTAACGACAATGAGCAGAGATGATCAACAAGACAACAACAAGCAGAGGGGGAAATAATGGCTCAATACACTGTACACACACAGCCCAGTTTCTGCGTGCATGTTATCTGTCTCTTCTCTGTGTTATTAGCCAACTCTTGCCCTGTTTTAACTTGATTGTTTATATTGTGGTCCATTGTACAGCACCTTGTAACACTGTTTTGAAAGGTGTTTTATAATTAAAACGTACTTAGCCTACTTACTTCTCTCATAATAAGACCAGCCGTTCCAGGCACATTAATGCGCATTAAGGCCAAGTTATGCGTATAGGCCTAACTTTTAACGGTAGATTAATACATTTATTACAGGCTAACTAACCCGCAGTGTGGGATGTCCGATGTCGGGCTTGTTTTGAGAGTGAGTGACAAGTTTAAGCTTCTCTTTCAAATAGTTTCGTCGGCAAATGAGTGGACATGGACTAAAGGGGGAAGCGACGTCACAGTTTGAGTTGTCCTTTGGGAGAGATTAACCTATGTGTTGAGAATTTAGGCCAGTTGTAACTCCGCACTTAATCACCATCATTCATTATGACAAAAGAGGCGGGCAGTGGGGGTCAAAGAGTGAGAAAGCAGAGTAACGGAGTAGAAAGGGCCATGGGGAAGGAAGAAGTGGGACGTGAGGGAGTGAAAGTGCTTGAATTATTACACTATGGGCAGCGGTGGCCTATATGCTTGAGTGGACATGGGCCGAACGAGGGGAAAGAGGAATAGAAGTGAGAGCTATAGCGAGTGGTTCAAGAAAAAAAGATGAGAGGTGAGCCCGAAGGACGGCAGGACGGCAGGAGGAGGAGAGACGGGGAGAGGAGAGAGGGGGATGATGGATGGATGGGATGGATGCCTGGACCCGGGGACGAGGATGAGAGAAAGAGTCAGTGCGCGCGGCATGAAAGAGTGCCGCGTGGAAAAGACCGTATGCTGCGGTCCTGCTCTGAGGGGGATGATGATGAAACGTTAATTAAAGTAAACGAGCTACCTGAGCCCCCCGGACTAACCCCTTGTCACACTCTGTCAGGAGACAGACAGACAGACAGGGGTGTGTGTAGGGGGGGGGGGGGGGGGGGGATAGGCGGGATGGAGATTTGAGTCAAGTAGAAAGAAGTTAGATAATCCGGCGGCGGCTTTATACGTTCAAGTTCAATGTCACGTGGCATCTGATCGTTCGAGTCGCTGCCAGCCTATCAGTTTATTTGTAGAGAAAATACATGTGTGACATGTGATGCATTAGTCTATTAGTCACCTTCTTCGTGGTCTATACTATGTATAGGCCAGTGGTTCTCAACCTGTGGGTCGGGACCCCCGAGGGGGTCCCCACATGATTTTGGGTGGGTCCCCATATGACAGTGAACGGACGGACGTGTAAAGACCTTTTTAATACCAAAAACAAAAAAGACAATTACTGTATCAAACGTAATCAACAATCTATACAATAAAAACTGGTCAAACATTGGACAAATTGTCAAATAATATAAGAAAGTGGCAAAATAAATTGCTTGTAGATCTTCTATTTTCACTATATTTATCTGTGGATGAGTCAAACAAAATGTAATGCCTCAACTCCTAGTGCTTGTCAGGGTGGGGGGTCCCCAGTTCAAATATGATTATTTTGGGGGACACAGCCTGTAAAGGTTGAGAACCACTGTATTAGTCACCTTCATAAGCAAATGTGCTACCTGTTACAAACAAAAACAAAATATCAGATTGGCCGTATGAGAAACATTATGCAACATGAAGAGGAGTTTTTCGTGCAGTTCTTTTAAAATCTGTTTTTGATATATTACGTCCATTAAATCCATTGCGTTGTGTATTATTAGGAGATATTGATTTCAAAATCAATGTAGGCCAGTCTCTTCGTGGTGCACGGACACACAGCAAAGCAATATTAAAAAAAATGACAGGCTATTTCTTTTGGATAAAAAAAAAGACATGATAGACATTTATCTTTATATTTATTTAGACAGAATATTATCTTGTTTGTTTATTTTCGTCTTACCATAGGCTATTTGGCGCATATATAGTGCGAGGTTTATTTGCCATGCGGATGCGGGTTCACCCTTTGTTTCGTTTTAATGCTCATATTCATTCAATTAATCTGGGGTCTAATTCGTTTATATATTTATTTACTCGTCCCGCTGCATTCTCTCCGTTTTTTATCGCTCTCCAACGATTATCCTGCCGTCTAATTAGAAATCGATGGAGCTGGGCCGCCAGGGCCGGCGGGTATTTGCAATGTGTTTGTGGACGCTGAGAACAATTCCCCGGACAGAAAGAGAGCGAGAAGAAAGAGAGCACGCACACGTACGTGCGTGCGTGCACGCACACACGCACGCACCCACGCACCCACACACACACACACACACACACACACACACACACACACACACACACACACACACACACACACACACACACGCACACACTCTGTGTAGGGCCTACACGTACACACGCACACGCGCGCATGCACACACACACACACACACACACACACACACACACACACACACACACACACACACACACACACACACACACACTGCACGTCTCACAGCATTGACAACCAACTTCACCGCTTGCAGCAGTTCTTTTTAAAAGCATGCTATATAGCCTAAAAAGCAAGGAAAGGAAAATGAAAAGGATCATTTTTTTTAACGACCGACGCGAGGGATTTCAGCAGGATTTGTAGGAGTGTTTCCATGTCTTTTAGGAAAACAAAACAAACAAACATTAGAGTGGAGGGGAAAAAAGCACTGTAAATGTGATCCGTTTTAACTCTCCACCCGACTGGGCTATAAAAGTCGGGCCTAATTTAATTAGACTGCATGTTGCTCACTGTGTTGGCTATAATTGTTACCCAGTAAAATCCTCCATGTTAATTTAAAACTGAATGTAAAATTGATAATTCTCGGTCCGTGTTAAATTAACCATGAGGAATTTTCAGTTAATTATTATTAATATTTACCGTACCTTTTTTTGTCTGCTTATATGTTAGGCCTGTAAGCTCAAAGATATTTCAGGACTGCTTTTTATGTGTTTGTTTGTTTGTTTATTTATTTATTCATGTTCCCGTGTCTGTCTCTCTCTCTCTCTCTCTTTCACATCTCGCTCCGGAGTCCGTTCAGTTCCAGTGTTGCCATGTCGGCTTATTATAAGCGACTTTGGGCTTGTTTTTCTTTAAAGTTGCTTATTGGTAGTTGCGGGTTGAGTTTTTGGGGCTTTTTTCTAAAGTGTAGTTGCTTATTTAGTCTTGCTTCCAAAAAAATAGTTATTATTTAAACAAGTGGTTCTCAAATATTTTCATGAAAATGTTTTGTGCCAGGGCGCATTTGTGTTGTTAGAATGTTTCAAAAACGTGAAAATAGCAGATCTACAAGCTCACAACGCATTGCATGAAGTGCTCATGTGACCCAAGATGCTTCTTTTGGGCTTGTTTTCCTAGACCTGGTTGCTTATTTCTCTCGCAGAATCTGGCAACGCGGGTTAGCACCATTACTCAAACAATCGAACCTAAGTGGATCAGGAACCCCAGATGCCGCGATGAAAAAACAATGTTCAAAGTGGAAAAGGAATGAGAGCCTCGCGCTTTTATTAGTTCAACTCACACTGCCGCGTGTTTACCGTCTGTGCTCGGCTTTATTTGCTCGCCTATAATCTGTTTTCGGTTGTTGTTTTCTCTGTTTTATGTGTTCATTCCAAAACGAGATGCATCTTGTTCTCTTTCACTCCACCGGTCTCATTTTTCTCTGTCGATCCCCCCACCCTTCTCTTATAAAGCTGCAATCCGTAAGTTTTATGGCCTCTTCCGACAGAGAAAAGTAATTGCAGCTAACACAGTTTGAAACCCATGGTCTCCCAAATATCTACCTCTCAGTCTCATCCAAGGGATTCTCTCCTTGGCCAGGGCCTATGAGCTTCAGGCAGCGCTACATTTTAATTGAGACCACCTCCAACCACTGAAGATGCGCTAGTTATAGGGGGGGGGGGCGGGCCGGGGGTACGTTGTTCCGTGGGGTCAGTAGTTATTCTTCATTTAATAAATGGATAATAACTACTGACCCCACGGAACAACGTACCCCACCCTCCCCCTGGTCTGGTCCTATACCCCCCCCCCCTCCCTCTAATAAGTTCGCAGCTTTAAGTTCAGTTAGAGATATACTGACTTTGGTTTCAGTGTGTAAATGTCAACTTGGGAAATACATTGTTGCAATGTCCAGTTGTTGAGGAACAGGCTACATTGATACCGTTTTTCAAGTTGTTGCTTTACATTTCGTCAACCATCATGGTGCTTTTTTACTAGGGCCTCTGTGTGTGTGTGTGTGTGTGTGTGTGTGTGTGTGTGTGTGTGTGTGTGTGTGTGTGTGTGTGTGTGTGTGTGTGTGTGTGTGTGTTTTGCAAATCTTTTTCTATACGTGTCGTGACTGACTACATGTATTAACGTGCATGTGTCTTTGTTGGTCTATACAGTAGGCTAGGCTAACTGTACTGTACATGCATAGCTGTCCGTCCGGCATTCCCCCCCGCGCGCTCATTACCCCCCCCCCCCCCCTTCTCTCTCTCTCTCCCTCTCCCTCTTTCCCCGCGTGCTGGTGCTCTCCCGCCCTTCTCCTCGCCTCGCGCTCCCCTTGCCCGTGGCTATATGGTCGTGAAATATGTGTTTACAAAACTCGCTCTCGCGCAGATCAAACCGCGCGGACGAATCAAAAAGACTTGAGGAGAGAGAGAGAGAGAGAGAGAGAGAGAGAGAGAGAGAGAGAGAGAGAGAGAGAGAGAGAGAGAGAGAGAGAGAGAGAGAGAGAGAGAGAGAGAGAGAGAGAGAGAGTGTGTGTGTGTGTGTGTGTGTGTGTGTGTGTGTGTGTGTGTGTGTGTGTGTGTGTGTGTGTGTGTGTGTGTGTGTGTGTGTGTGTGTGTGTGTGTGTGTGTGTGTGTGTGTGTGTGTGTGTGTGTGTGTGTGTGTGTGTGCGTGTGTGTGTGTGTGTGTGTGTGTGTGTGCGCGTGTGCGTGTGTCAAATGGCGAAGCACTGACTAGACAACTCCCACCGGCTAACTAGTAGGCCAAAAAAAATAGTGTTCCCTATGCATTTGTAAACCCTGGACTTGGCATGCAATAGCTTAATGTGAGTGACTGCATTGCCACTTTTGGTATAAGGCACTTATGAGAAATTGTAGACGTGTTTCATGTTATTTTTATTGAGGGTTAGAAAAATTGCCGTTGTCAAGTCTAT
>NC_137605.1:22511165-22513665 GCF_963280865.1 Gymnoscopelus braueri
CTGCAGTCCGGAGGTATGGAGAGGAAGGGGAAGTGGGGATGGCATCAAAGGAGAGGAGAGAGAGAGAGAGAGAGAGAGAGAGAGAGAGAGAGAGAGAGAGAGAGAGAGAGAGAGAGAGAGAGAGAGAGAGAGAGAGAGAGTGCGTGCAGGATGGGAGAGTGAGGGATTAGAAGGGGTGACTGTGAGGTGTGTTATATTTTAGTGCTACCTATATTTTATTCATACTTTATACTTTTTGGAACTCAGCCTAATTCGGTAATCAGTGCAGGATTTGCAGGTGGAATGAAGAAGGATTGGACGATGGAGAAGGATTGGTGCTTAGCACAACTCCATTCCTTCTCAAGTCATTATTATTAGCGACTTGATTTGATGGAGGGATTAGGAAAAGACGGTGGAAGAGGTGGATGATGGAAATGAGGGAAGATGAGAGAGATAGACAGAGCCAGGGATGCCACTACCCTATGCATTATCTTAATTGTTTATTAATAGTGATTTGATGCCAGTAACTGAAATCCATTTCAATCTAGCGATCTGGCTGTTTGTAGTTCCCAGGCCCGCGCTGTGTGTATTCCTGTTAAGGCGATAGGAGCAGGATGGATTGTATTCAGCGCGCCCATCTTTTATTCACTGTATGTAATGGAAGCCGATGATTGTAAGACAACTGAATTCACTTATTGTTTGCCCTGAGAGATAGTGAAATTTGTACAGAGATAAATCATACGAGAACACCGGAGGTGAGGTATGAATAAAAGCCGCCCTGACTCAGTTTGATAATATGACGACTTTGCTGATGTCTGGTGCGTTCATGTGGTGAGGGATTATGGGAAAATCAATTTGTGATTGGAATCCACCAGTAAATTATGTTAGTCTACACACATACACCATAAAATGTAGTATTGTTGAGATAAATCTAAGCGTTGTTGTATTTGTTCAATTTTAAATTAGACATGTACAATCAAGTGTATAACTAAGATGGCTGTCTTTATATATCCGCATTTATGGTACTGTTCTTTAGATACGAAACGTAAAAGATTGACTCCAAACTATACTGTAAAGGGGGACTCATCAATCATGCATCTGTGCCATCTTTAAGGTGGGGTTTAAGGGAGAGACAGACAGCAAAGACAGGAGAAAAGTAGAGGGAGGGGGGGGACGGTTTTAACTTGTCCTTAAAACAAAAGGAGATGTTATCCCCCCTCCACTCGCACTCTCCCTCATCCCCTTCGTGTCTCTCCGATGGCACTGTATCCATCTGTCATCGATTGAAAATGAAAGACATTGTAAAAGTAAAGCAGGCGGTGTGGGGGGGTTGGGGAGGGGGGGGGGGGCATACCTCGTCAGATCAGATCAATCGTGGGTCATTAATGCGGGTTTGTTAAGCAACGCAGATCATGCAGCTTGGAAGTGCTCTCTCGCCTTTCAAACTTGGGGCTGAGAGGGGTGACAGATGCCATTGATCCAAAGTCCTACCGAAAAAGAAAAAAAACCTTAACCCTCCCCACTCGCCCCCTTTCTCCAGAGATTCGACTGTTCCATTTATTTCTGTCCTATCCCCTATTCGCTGATTTTGAAACTACCTCTATGCAATGTGTGCAAGTTAACATACACACTCGAGTAAAACCGGAAAAAAACTCACACATGGAAGCAATGTGCACGCACGCACACATATCTCACACGCCAAGACCCATTTTATTTTTACATTGTCAAGTGTAATTATGAGACTTCTTTTATCACATTTGAGAAATGTTACTTTGACAAGGCAAACCCTTAACAGTTGCATCAGACAGACTTGACAGAGAATATAAAAGACTCATTTTTATTGCCCTTCTATCAGATGTGTCCTCTGCCTCCTCTGTCACCACCTCACACTCCTCCTCCTCCTCCTCCCACGTGTGGTCCGAAAAGTGTCCCACAATCCCCTGTCTCTCGACACCCATCCTTTGTACCTGCACGTGTTAATCACTGGCCTCCATTTGACTCTGAACTCTTCCTGTCTTTGAGTTCACTGAGCCTCCATGTCCTCCCACCTCCCTATTCACTCCGAGTCCCCAGGCGCCCCCTTTTATCCTGTCCTTGCTGCGACTGTGCCACTGTTTGCATCACACTCTGCAGGGTGCCGTCGCCATCAAATGGCTTTACCCTCCGCAACTCACCGACACTGGTGGAGGGAAGAGACGCTTGATAGGAATCCGTGCACTGTGTCTTGAAGCTGGATGTATGTGTATGTTCTTCTTCTTAATGATATGAACGCATCCTCGGATTCACTTTTTCTTCTCTCTCTTTCTCTCATTCTCTACTTCCCTCCTTCCTTCTCTCCCTCGCCTCTTTCTCTTCCTTTCTTCCCGCTCAGGCCCTACAGTCCCTGTTCCCTCGTTTGCCAGACGCAGGCAGAGGGACTTCGCTGTTCGAACGAGGGGCCACAGCGCCAGGGCCCGAGGCGGGAGACAAGCTGAGGCTAGATGCCTTCCCCTTCCTCAGCACAGGTGAGATGTAGGGACGG